>NC_136466.1:29570109-29802609 GCF_902686455.1 Sciurus vulgaris
TTGATTTTATACTCTGTGGAGGGAAGAATGTCTTTTGAGGGTTCCTATTCTTTCCCTATTCAGGACTCTAAGTCCCTTTCATCGGTCAATCTTTTTAAGAGTTTGGAGGCCTCATTTTCGAATATACACAGATATACGCATACTTTGATTTTCAAAACTAGTATATTTTTCCTGCGTTGCCACTCCCAGCAACCTTGACTAATAAAATGAGAAGAGATAAAAGTTCCTTTCTCAGACACTGACATTTTATCTCCATTATTCTCAGCGCATCTGATGATGGACAGAGTAGCATGTTAAAATGCTTTGCAAGCTGGAAAAAGCTATCACCCTGCAGCAAGAAGGCATTACAATTAAACTCAGTATCATCATTTATTTGTAGGAAAGTGGTTCGAAGCTTAGGTTCTGGGTTCTGGAAAAGGTTCTAGTTGGGTTCTGGTACTTAGCTTAATCACCGTAAACGAATCACTTTGCATCTCTTGACTTTGCATTTCCCTCACCTGTACGATGGAGGAAATAATACCTTTGTTGCAAGGATATGTCAAGAAATAAAATAATAGGTGTAAAAATCTGGGACAGAAACTGCCCTTGATAAATGGTAGCTGTTGTGTTTATCAAGTAATAGTTAAAAATGTTTTTCCCGTAGTCCTTTCTCAGCTGAGCGCCAGCAAAAGCATCCATTCCTCCTACAGATCCGTTCTGCCCTAATCCAAGTAAGCTTCCTCTCCTTTAGAGAGATTCTGGTCACCTGCCTCCTGCGCGGAGCAGAGGCCCTGCTCTTCGGGGATTTACGGCGCGCGTCCGCCCCAGCTCAAGCTCAAGTCTGCGCTTCCAGGTTCAGTTTCAGGGTTTAGCCGGCAGCCCTAGCCGGCGGGCTTGGAGCGGGCAGCCGTGCCCGGACCCCGGGGTCCTCTGGGGGCCCCGGAGTTGGGAGGCGGCGTCCGGGAGCCCCCGGAGGAGGATGGGCTGCGGACGCAGCAGACTGAGCTGCTGCAAAGCCCGCAAAAAGGTAAAGGGCGCGGGCGGAGAAGTTTGCCTTCAGAGGGGCGGGGGGTGCGCAACCGCTGCGCCGCAGGGGACTCTGCGCCCCTGGCTCCCGCTGGTCGGCGGGGCACTCCGGGAACAGAGAGAGGCTGGCGCGGAGTCCAGGGAGGCTCTTCCCGGCGGCGCTCTCCGACCCGGCCCGGGCTGAGCCGCTCCGGGCTGCCGAGTTTACAAACACGGCCGCGGGGCCCGGGAACCGCAGCCGATTCCCGCTGCCTCGGGTGGGGAGATGTCTAGTGTCTGTGGCAGGTGCCCTCTCCCTTGGATCTGGGTTTGCTCGCTGTGTGACTGTGGACAAGAGACTTGACCTCTCTGAGCCTTCAGCTTTCCCACCCGTTTAGAGTCAGATGATCGCTAGGTTCACTACTCGGAGTGGTCCACGGACTTGCAGCATCGGCATCACCCGGGACCTGTTAGAAATGCAGAATCTCAGGACTCTGCCCAGAACTGCTTAAGCAGAGTCAGTTAATGAGACGCCCAGGTGGTTACTACACCGTTTAGAGGCTGAGAAGCGCTGGTCTAGGGCCTCTCGCAGGCCCCAGAGCCGGTGCATGTGGGCTGCCCTTGGGGTAGGTGGGAGGGGCCAAAGAGGGAGGGCATCTACCGCTTTTTGCAGCCCTCTCCTCCCTTCCTGTCCCTCCCCCAAGGGGCCTGGAGCTGGGTTAGGGCTCTGGGGATTCTACTCAGGTTTCTTGCAGTGGGACCAGCTGCCCCTTGGGGTCTGACAAGCCCGGAAGGTCAGAGCCTGGAGCCAGGACAACGTCCTCAGTGGACAAAGTGAGGCACAGAGAAGGGAAAGGAGGATCCCCAAGTTATGGCCCTTTCCCTCTTATAACTGCTCTCACCCTCCCATCCCCCCAGTCAGGTGGGACTAGATGGTCCATAAGCTTTATGATCAGTCCCCCTTGAGACCCTGAGAAGTCCCCAACTATGGCTATATTTGATGATTTTGCAGTGAATTTTAGTCCCCTCTCGCCTGCTCTGCCTGTGCCTAGCTTTCCTGCCTATCAAGTGCTCAGTACTGTCCCCAAGCTGCACGATTCTCTTCCCTGCTCTGTGCCTAGTCCAGGGAGACAAGTTCTGGTGCCAAATATAATGCCTCCTGGTTTTCCCTGCACCAGCTCTAAGTTCAAAAACATCACCAGCTCTGACCCAGAAACCCTCATGTCCTCCCTGATTAAAGTCTAATGGAGGGAAGGGGCTTGACTGAGGCCACAGAGCAACATACAGCAAAACCCAGGCATCCACCTGGCCCAGGGTTTTTCTGTTTCCTTTCTTTTCTTTTTGTACTAGGGGTTGAACCCAGGGGCGCTCTACCACTGAACTACATCCCCAAGCCTCTGTATTTTTTATTTTGAGGCAGGGTCTCACTTAGTTTCTGAGGCTGGCCTTGAACTTGGAATCCTCCTGCCCCAGCCTCCAGAGTTACTGGGATTATAGGGGTGTGCCACCATACCCAGCTAGTCTGGTGTTTGTTCTTTCTTTCTAATACTGGGAATTGAACCCAGGGGTACTTTCCACTAAGCCACATCCCTAGTTCTTTTTAAATTAATTTTTAAATTTTTGATACAAGGTCATGCTAAGTTGCTGAGGCTGGCCTTGAATTTTGGATCCTCCTGCCTTAGTCTTCAGAGTCGCTGGAATCACAGAGCTACAGTACTGTGCCTGGCTTAGCTCAGTGTTTATTTTCACCCTCCCCTGCACTTCCAGGGACTTCTTGATGTCTACAGAGTTCTTTGGCATAAAGACCTTCAGAAGGACCTGGAATGACTTCCCTGCCTCAGCAGCACCAGGTCCCTGTCCCTGTGCAGTTTGCTGAGTTCTGTGACCCATGGTTTATGGCCTGGTTTTATTTAAAGTTCATGGCTGTTTCCATCCCTATAGGTCGTGCTCTTGCCTAATTTCTCAGTCCCCCAACTGAGTTCCCAAGTCCATCCCCAGCAGGCTCTCAGCCCACTGCAGGGAGGGGGACTTTAAGGATGGGATGCTCAAAACTGAACTCACACTACAGAAGGATCAGGTCACAACAATCATGACTCGCCCTGAGTAGTACTTCTTGGAGCACATTCCCATCCTGCCCAGGCTAACAAAAGCCCTGGCAACTAGGCTGAGCTGCAGGGTGAATCTTTGCCGCTTTGCCATTGAGGAAACTGAGACTCGGTGAGGAGTGGTGTATCCAAAGTCAGAAAGCCAGCTGGTAGCAAAGCTGAACAGTTGAGCCCGGGCTGACCTCAACTTTCAATCCCCCTGCCTCAGACTCACAAGTCACTGGGATTACAGGCACACGCCACCTTTGAGGGCCTAAATCCTTCTTCTAGGCAGAGACCATTGCTAAAGTGGTCACTTCTGGAGGACTAGGAAAAATGCCAGGCAGAAGATGGAGACCAAGGAAGCAAACTTCTGTGGGCTCGCTTGGGGGGTGACATGGAGTGAGGAGGAGCTTTCCCTCCCATCGGGTTACTGACCTTCTTTGAGCATCAGGACAAGGGTGGAGGTGGGCTGGGGGGCAGTCAATGGCCAGGCCCCAGTGTGTGCCACTAAAGTATCTTAGGAACGATGGCATTCTCCACTCCCCAGGGCTCTGACTACCTCGCCACAACCCCAAGCAGGGACTCTGAGCCTCTCCCCACAGCTACCAAAACCAGCCTCAGGCAACAGGTACTCAGTGGATCAGTCTGGGGGGAACATTCCTGATCCCTTCCAGGTAGCCAGCCAGGTGAGAGAGGGGGAGAAAAACCAATGCCTGGTAAGAGACTGGCGTAGGCGTGAGTAATTCTGAAGTGGAACCATAAGACTCTAAGGGCATAGGCTTCAGATCTGAATTCACTTTTTTTTTTTTTTATTTAATTTGCAAACCTTTGTATGTGGACCACACTAGACTCTGGGTGAAGTGCTGGTTCAGTCCTAGCTTCAGCTGATCTTGATCTCGGCAATGACTTGGCTTCTCCAGGCCTTGGTGTCTTCATCTGTAAGACAGGCATGATGTTAGCTCCTGTGTTACAGGAAGATTCTGTGAAAGAATGTACAGTCCTTGGTCTCCTGACTGGCAGGTGATAGGCCCTTGAAAGAGGTAGTGAGGCATAGACTTAAAGTGAGACTTTAAGGGCATCGCTGCCTGGATTGTATCCAAGGAAAGCAAACAGGGATGTGGGAGATCTTATCCTTGGACAGGCTCTGGGGATGCAGCATAGTCAGGCCATCTGTTGTGAAGGGGCATGGGAAGCAGCCTGTTCTCTGTTGTCCTAGAAGGTAGAACTATGACCAGTTGAGGGGCAGGAGGGTTAAAGGGAGCCAGATTTCTACTTCTTGTGAGGAGGAAGTGGCCAAAGACAGACCTCAAAGAGTAGTGAGTTCCCCATGGCTGGAGGAGTTCAAGCAGAGGTCGCGTGACATTTCGGAAAATATAGTAAAAGGGATGCAAGCCTAGGACTATAAATATTAGGGTTCTGCTTAAGAAATATAATTATTCTGATTATTATGCTTAAACACAAAATTTTAAAATTCAAAAAATTATCAGATTTAAAAATTGCCGGGCATGGCAGTGCCCCAGCGGCTCACACCTGTAATCTTGCCTAATTCAGAGGTAGGAGGGTTACAAGTTCAAAGCTAGCCTGGGCAACATAGTGAGACCCTGTCTCAGAAGAAAAGGAAAAGGACTGGGGATGTGGTTCAGTGGTGGAGCGCTTGCCTAGCACACTCAGCCCTGGGTTCAATCTTCAGCATTGATGAAAGAAATTTTTTAATTGCTTTTAATCTTCCCACAAGGAGATAGCACTGTATACATTTCAGCGTCATTCTTTCTGCTACTTTTCCTAAGTATATGATTTGCATGCATGTGACTATTTTATAAAACTGAGAATATGCGGTTACCTTCTAGTTACTCAGTATTCTGCTGGCAGTATTCCCCATGTTCATTCCCAATCCATGGAAATGATTTTTTTTGAATGACCTCAGGTCCTCGGGCTGTTCCCCAGCTCAGGGAGCCTGTTTGGCGGTTTATGTTCTCCACTCCTCCCTCTGAGCATCCTTGTGTTTTCCTCCTCACCTGGGACTAGAGTAACTCTGGCATCAGGGGAAATCACCTTAGTGTGGCGTCTTGGCTGGGTGTTGGAGGTGGGTGGGGTGAGACCCTCGCAGTGGGAGAAGGGTGTGTGGGAGGGTGTCCTAGGCAGAAGGAATGTAGGCGCAGGCCTTGACACCATGTCAGAAGCGATGGGGCAAATCCGACCTTCTAGCTGGGTTTGCCAAGCATGGGACAGTCAGGGACTATGGAAGGAGGCTGCCTCTTCAGTCTGCAGAGGTAGCAGTGAGCCCTGTGCCCCGGCCATCGTGAAGAAAGACATTGGCATGTACGTGGCCTCTGAACGAGTAGTTTTTGCCCAACCTGGAAGAGAATGCCCACAAATCATGCCAGCTAAAGCCAGTACAGGCTTCCTTACACATGCTACTCTGGAAGACAGGAGGTTTCGGCCACATTTCTGGGTTATAAGTGAACATCTTGTAAATGCATAAGGAAAATTCCTATCATCGCCTTTGTGACGCAACCATTGTGACATACATTTTACACACATGGTTTGTTCTTGTTTTTTCAGTGCTGAAGATTGGACCATGTAGGCAAATACCTCGCCACTGACCTACACCCCCAGCCCAACATGTTTTTATTTTTATTTTCAGTACTGGGAATTGAGCCCAAGGGTACTCTACCACTGAGCTTCATCCCCAGCCCCTTTTTATATTGGATTCTGAGGCGGTTTTCACTAAGTTGCCCAGGCTGGCCTTGAACTTGCAATCCTCCTTCCTCAGCCTCCCGAGTAACTGGGATTACAGGTGTGTGCCACTGTACCTGGCTTCCTCCTGCATATTTTACTACCACCCTGATCCAGGCTGCTGAAGAACAGGGTGGTGTGAAGGGATCCTCACCCAGGCCTGCCTGAGCAAGGGCCCCTCCTTTCCTGTCCTCCAGAGAAGGCTTCTCCATGACAGGAGCTGACAGCTGAGTGTGTCAAACTGCCAGCCCCTGCCCTACCCAGAGCAAGCAAGCTTGACAAGATTGATAGAAGATGAGATAACAACATGACCTCACTCTGTCTCTTCTTCCCCATGTGTGGCATGTCAAAACCAGAAGGGCTCTTACAGTTCCCATTGCCCAACCCCATGCCACATAGAGGAGGAAACAGAAGCCCAGAGAGGGGAAGGTGCTCACCCAAGGCCACACAGCCAGCAAGTAACAAGCCAGGGTTTCCACTCTGGATGCCTAGTTTGCATTTGGGTTGGGGAGACAGATGGATATATGGCACTGTATCTGGGCCTTCAGCCTGTCTCTGCCCCACCCCCACCCCCTGACACCATTTTCTGTCCAGTTCCTTCAGGGTCCCTTTGATGACTGGGCTGACCCAAATGCAGAAATGGTGTCTTGTGCTTTTGCCAGCTCCAGGCCCTCTGAGGTGACCAGAACTGGCAGACCCCTGGGAGACTGATATGGGACAAGAAAAGGTGAACTTGAAGAGGAAGAAAATGCAATATATTGGAAGGCCTTTCTGTGGGCCTCAGCATCTGGGAAGTGAGGCCCTGACTCGAGGCCTTTCTGGCTCCTGTCTCTGTCTGCCGTGGTCTGGGTGGGGTGTGGGTTGTGCTGGTTAGGACGGAAGCAGCAGTCCTTTCCTCCCCCGAGACCTAGTTCACCGCTGTCAGACAGGAGCTCCGGAGACCACATCTGTCTCTCACTTGTGATTTTTCTGGGGGCCCTGCCGGCTTTCAGCCTAGCGGCGCCAGCTGACACATGTAACTTTAAGCGGGTTGTATAGTCACCTAGGACCATGCCCTAGGCAGGCTATGAGTGATGTTGACCACATACTGTATAAAGTGAAGGACCGAACTAAACCTTTAGTGACCCGGCAGTGTGGAAATGAAATCAGATTCCGGCGTTCCTTTGGCAGTATATTTCTGCCCATCTTAGAGATGTGGAAGCTAAGGCTTGTATTTCTGGTGTTCTTCCGACTGAACCTGCCTCTGTAATTTGTGAACGGCTGAAATTTCTCAATAGCTCTGAACAGTTTAAACCCCACCCTTCCTCCCCCAAAGGCCCTGGAGGGGGCCTCTTGGGCCTCCACCCCCACCCCCTTCCTGCTTCTACCCTGGGCCAATGGGCTCTGCCTGTGGTTGCTCAGATCCGAAACTAATGGTGCTGGGGCCCCACCCAGGCAGAGTCCAGACGCCAGGAAGCCTGCTCTGACCCTGTGAAGGCCTGTGACCTAAGTCCCTGGAGACTGGGACTCACCTCTGCACTTGAGGCCCAGCTATTTGAATAAATCTGGTATATATATGCTTGAGGGAAATAGAAGGGAATGGCTCCTGGCTCAGCTGTGAATGTGGGTTCTCCTTAGGACTCTGTTCCCCTGCTCTGTGGCCTCTGGCGGGTTATCTGCCCAGCCCCACCTCTGGGTCTTAGAGTTTCTGTCTGGAAAAAAGAAATGGGTATTGGGATAAACCACCTCCAGGGTCCCTTCTGGCCCTTTCTTCTGGGCCCGTGTAACCCTTCTTCAACAAGACAGGTGGCATAGAACTGTGTGGTCAAGGAGAGCCAGGGCAGTGGCACCTGGGATGGAGGAGGAGCCAGGTGAACTCTTCAGGGCCCTTTGGTTTGTAAATTCTCTAATCAGGATGGGAAGCACTTGATCAGAAATACACAAAGTCCTGAAGGCCCACAAAAGGATGGGCCTTTTTGAAGCATGTAGTGGTGGTTCTGAAAGAAGGGTTAGGCCATGCATCTGCAGGAAGGCTGTGGCCTCCTAGACCCCCCAAGGTGGGGAGTAGCTGGGCACCTCCTATTCAAATTGCTTCTGCTTGATCCAGTCTTGCCTTACAAGCCTCAAAATTTGGGGAAAAAAAATTTTTTGAGACTACCCCAAAGACTAGCCCACTCACCCTAAAATAGTGCAGCCTGAACAGCACTCAGCAGAGTGCTCTGAGGCTCTGTTGATGTTGGTCTTTGTGTACCACCCACTGTAGCTAACCACTCTGTGTTTACTAGAGGGCCTTACTTGCCGAACACTAGGCCCACTTTGTAGAATTACAGGCGGTTGGAGTGGAGCATCCGCAAAGATCACTCAACCCAACCTGAAAAATGATGCTCCTCTCCAAGTTCCTCTGGCATGCTCCTAGTGACAGAGGGCTCATTCTACCACCGTACCCCACCCTCCAATGAGGTAGCCTCATTAAAGGGACAGTTTTTGAAATTCTTATATGAAACTGAAACTTCTTGAAACCTCTGGTGCTTGTCCACAGTCCTGAAATCTGAGGCTGTAGAGGACACACTAGTAGCTTCTACACATGACAGTTCTGTTGATATTTGAAGAGAGCCATCAGGTTTTTTTGTTTGTTTGTTGTTTGTTTTTTCCTTTTTGTTTTTTCCTTTGTAGTACTCAGGTCTCACACATGCTAGGCAAATGCTCTACCACTGAGATACATTCCCAGCCCTCTTCTAAAGTTTTATTTTGAGATAGTCTCACAAATTGCCCATGCTGGCCTCAAACTTGCAATCCTCCTGCCTCAGCCTCCTAAGTAACTGGGATTACCAGTGTGAACTACAGTCTGAGCTCCTCTGGCTTCTTCACAGCTTTGGACGCTGCCCTGTCATTCTACCTAACTCCTTGTCTGCTTTTGACAGCTGTGCCCTGCTACAGACCAGAATTCTTCCAGGTGGGCCTATGATAGGACCCTGGTCTGCCCCACAAGCAGCTGGACTCAGAGCCCTGAGTACCTAGGTCCAGGGACTTTATTTATCAGTCTTTTTAGAAGAAGGGCTGAGGAAACCCTGACCCTTCCCAGATAGGGAAACTGAGGTCTGAAGAAGGCAAGTGACTTCTAAGTCACACAAACTAGAATCAGATCTCCTGGGCTGCCCCCATCCAGGGTTCTCCCCCTGCCAGCTGCCTCCTCTGCAGCTTTCTTGCTCCTAGGTTTCCGGTGACTCAGGAAGCTGCCATCCTTCTTCAGAGCTCAGTCCGGATGCCCTACCCTAGTCCAAGGGCTCCCTACCCAGCCCCCTTTGGAAGGAGAAATCCTCGTGTCCCCCATCACAGCTCCTGTCTTCTCCCAGCACAGATTGCACTCTGCTCCTCTGCGGAGGAAGTGGCCAAGGCCCCAACCTGGGGGTTTCAGTCGCGTAGTGAATCCTAATTTAGTTCAGGACCATGTGTCCCCAGGCTTTTATGAGCTTCAGAATCAGCTGCATGCACATATCCCCCTGGATTCCACTGGTCTAGATCTGGGGCTGGGGATCACATGCAGGAGTGATTCCCATCCAGGAACCAGGAAATTTGGTTCCAGACATCATACCAGATACTGGGCAAAACCAAAGTGGACTTCAAAAGCAGTCCCTGTCCTCAAGGAGCCCCTCAGGCAAACAGGAGAAACAGACTGCTAACCAGGTGTAGGTCTCCTGTGACAGCCTGAACTGACCCAGCCCTCAGGAAGGCCAGGAGAGACGGTGGAGAAGCGTGCGTGAGCTGAGCCCAGCAGCCTGAAAGAGTTGGTGTGCATGGTGGTGGATGGTCCTGCGCAGTTTGGGATGTCTTGAACACACAGATGTACTTGTTGGGGCCAGGAATTGCACAGGTAGCCTTAAGTTGTTTTGGTTTGGTTTTGACCTAACAAATTTGCCAACGTTTTTAAATAAGTGATAATGGAATATTCCATGTTGGCAAAGTTGTCGTGAAACTGGCCTGCTGGTGTGCCATTTGTGGGTGAGTGCATTGGCAGATTCTGAAGGGTAGAGCTCGTGATATTAGATATGTACAGAATTTTATTTACCTTGTGTGGGTATTGGGGACTGAACTAGATCCTCCTACGTGCTAAGCTCATGCTCTATCACTGAGCTACCCTCTGGCCCTGGACAAAATTTTATAAATCAATATGTTCATTGAAACATAATTTGCAAAGTAAAAATGGAAGTGATCTAAACACTCAAATGGAGATTAAATTACTAAAGTTTATTCATAAAGATATTCTACTCGAATATCATTAATTTAATGCATTTGATGCAGTTTGATCAGAAGAGAGAATTAGATGTGGCACAAGGAGACAGCACGGTTGAGATGCATACGGGTGCTTGCAGGCACTTCCCTGTGCATTCAGTGAGAGCTGGGAAGGGGAACTGTCTTACGGTTCTGGTATTGGTTCTGGGATGTCTGCGTGGGAGATCAGAAATCCCTTCACTTTTTTCTTTCTTTTTTCTTCTCTTATTTTATTTCTGTAGCCCCCAAAACCCATGGTCATACCTTGTCTTTATCCACTTGTCAGCAGATGCCCAGACAAAACTCAGGCACAGGAATGAGACTGTGACACAAACCCATTGAGAGCTCTAGATTGTGACAGGCTGACAGCAGGTCCTTTGTAATTGATAGCCCAGAATGATGCAGGCTCACACGTAATAGCTGCAGTCCAGCAGAGTTCAGTCTGTCCAGATCTCGAGCACCAGGATAGAATTGTCACAGACTACAGAGTCACTTCAGCCATGCTGGAGAAGGACAGGCCAAGACATGTGCCATGAGTCCCAGGGACACAGCATTTCCCACAGGATACACAAAGCCACCCTCCCAGCCAGGATAGCAGACACCTGCGGATGTTCTCTGAGATCCTTCTGGGGGCTTTTAGGTCCCTGGAAATGCTGTAGAAACACTGGAGTAGCCAGGTTGGAGCAGCCAGGTTGGTGCCAGAGGAGTTCCAATTGAGGTCAGTGTGAAGAGGCACCAGAACCTGAGTTTGGGACGGCTTTTGCAGCAGAAGGCCAGTTAGAGAGGTGAAGAACTAAATATAGAGCTCCCCTGTCCAGTGTGGAGACAGCTGGTGTGGCCATTACCTCCAGCCCAGAGACACTCAGAGTTCACAGTCAAGACCTGAGCATCCAGATACCTCCCAGTGTCTGACATGATCCAAACTGAAAGGCCCAGTAAGAAATCCCTCCATCACAAGTACCTGGGCAAGGAGTAACTTCAGACTCTTTCATGTTAACTTTTTCTATTCCTCTGATATTATCTTCTCTGTGTTGATATGACACCCCCACACTATTTGACCTTGCATACCTTAATCCAATTTTATGTATTTTTACTGTTGTAAACTGTTAACTGGAGTTATTTACTATATTGTTCTCCTCTTTTTTTCCACTCCTTGATTTTTCTTCTTCTGTTTCCCTTCCCTCTCCCATCCCTGTTTTTATTAAATATTATAAAGTAT
Source organism: Sciurus vulgaris (assembly GCF_902686455.1). Classification (NCBI taxonomy): domain Eukaryota; kingdom Metazoa; phylum Chordata; class Mammalia; order Rodentia; family Sciuridae; genus Sciurus; species Sciurus vulgaris. The sequence goes on from NC_136466.1 coordinate 29,581,384, forward strand.
TAATTGGATTTGTTCACTCTTTTTTCCCTTCTTCTTTTCTATACCCTCTCCTCCTTTTTTATTTCTTTGATGTTTCTTCTTGTTCTCCTTACTCCTCCCCCAGTTTTTTGAATGCATTAATGTGCTAATTGGATTTATTCATTCTTTTTTCTTCTTTCTCTTTTCTAGTCTCCATGTTTTTCCCTTCCTCATGTTTTCTTCTGCCTCTCTTCCCTCCCTGACTCCCTGTTTGTTTGTTTTCTTTTCTGCTTCTTATTTCTCTTTTATTTTCATACTCTGTATATTTTAATATGTATTTTATTTTCTTTAAAACTATTTTTTCAGTCATTGTAGAGTATTATTCTCCTTTTCCACTTCTGCAATAATGGAAATACAGAGAACATTTTAAATGAGTCTTATTAGTGTATGGTATGCTCTCACCATAGTCAGTTACAGGTGATCATCATCTCCTCTCAAAGTAATGCGAGGAATCAATCATAGTACTGCGAACACCTTGACATGGACAAGTACTTTGACATGGACATATACCCTTGGCCCTAGACATGTAGTAAAGAGAAAGTAGCTCACTAAAATGACCCTTACAGGAAGTGGGAGGGAAGGTTATGATAACATAAGGGAAGGTCAATGTAGAAGGAGACCAAGAGGCAGAGTAGAGAGATGGGTAAGGGGAGGCAATACAGAATGAATTCTAGAAAATAACATTTTGTGCATATATAAATATACCACAGGCAACCTCACCTTTATGCATAGGTAGAAAGAACCAATCAAATTAATAGGTGACTGAAAGGAAATCTGATAGAGGAAGGAGAATGGAAGAGGGGAGGTAAAAGGGGGTGAATTCAAACCAAAGTCAAATTCCATTCATGTATGAGTTTATCAGGATGAGCCCAACTACTATGTATAACTATAAACCTCTAATAAAAAATTAAAGTTAAAAAAAGACCCTCACAGGGGCTGAGGATGTAGCTTAGTGGTAGAGCACTTGTCTCACAAGCGGAAAGCCCTGGGTTTCAACCACCAGTACTACCACCAAATATACTGAATTTACCCATTCCAGCAGATGAGCAAAGCTCAAAATAGAAACACAGGAAACAGGAGAAAACAGGAATTAAGATGTATCTAATAGTCTATAACTCTGTAATAACTGAACTCATGAATATCAAGGAAGATGAAATGTTGGACAAAGAATTCCAAAAGCTATGTGTTAAAATGATTAATGAATTATAAGAAAATCTAAGGAATGAACTAAGGAAGAAAATAAAGGATATGAAAAAGCATTTCAATTAAGAGATAGAGATTCTGAAAAAGAACCAAACAAATTCTGGAAATGAAAAACTCAAACAAATAAAAAACTCAGTTTAAAAATCTAATCACTAGATTAGATCAAGCAGAAGATAAAATTATATGAATTTGGACATTCAGATGGCAATAAAGAAAAATAAAAAATCATGATCAGTGTATACAATAACTCTGGGATATCATTAAGAGACCTAATTTAAAGTTCACAGGTATTGAAGAAGGAGCAGATATACAGGTTGATGACATTGATAACATATTCAGTGAAATAATAGAAAATTTCCCAAACCTGGGGAATGAGATAGACACAGATATTGGGGCATTAAGAACCTCAAATAGCCAAGACCAGAAAAAGAAACTCTCCATGACACATAGTTAAAATGCCAAAATTTCAGAACACAGAATTTTTTAAGCTGTGAGAGAAAAATACCAGGTCACTTAAAAAGTAAACCAATCAGAATTAGGGCAGACTTCTCAATAGAAATGCTATCATTCAGTAGGGCTCAGAATGAAATATTTCAAATCCTGAAAGAAAATAACTGCCAACCCAGATTAGTAATTCAGGAAAGTTATCTTTCAGCATTGAAGTAGAAATAAAAACATTCCAAGATAAGATGAACTAAAGGAATTCATGACTACTAAGCCAATATTACAGAAGATGCTTAAGGCATACAGAATAAAAAGTTTAAAACAACCAAGAGATCTCAGGAAAGAATACCTTAGAAGAGTAGATAGGCAAATGAGAATTAGGGTTGAACCAAACATTAAAAGTAAAACAATGTCAGAAAGTAATACATAAATTTCATAATAACACTGAATATAAATAGTCTAAGTTATCCAATTAAAATACATAATTGGGAGATTGGATTTAAAAATACCCAAATATATGTTGCCTGCAAGAAACACACCTTATTGAAAAGACATCCACAGGCTGAAAGTGAAAGTATGGAAAATGATAGTCTATGCTAATGAAATCTTAAAACAAGCAGGAGTAGCTACTCTCATATCCAGCAAAGTAGAATTCAAGCCAAAGTTAGAAGAGACAATAACAACAACAAAAAGTCACTACATATTGGTAAAGGTAACAATTCAACAAGAAGATATAATGATTGCAAATATTTGTGCCCCAAATGTCAGTGCACCTAATTTCATAAAACAAACACTACTCAACATAAGGGCCCAGATGGGCTCCAATACAATATTGGACAGTAACTTTCATATACTTTCTCACTGACAGATCATCCAGATATATAATTAGCAAATATACCGCAGAGTTAAAACATACTATAGAGCAAATGAATATAGCAGACATCTACCAAATATGTCATCTGACAACAGTTGAATATACTTTCTTTTCAACTCTTCATGGAACTTTTTCCAGAACAGATCATCTTGTAGGCCATAGAGCAAGTCTTGGAAAATCCAAAAAAAAAAAATTTGAAATAATTCCTTGTATCTTATCGATCATAAAGGAATGAAGTTATAAATCAACAGCAAGAAAAACTATAGAAACTATACAAACACACGAAGATTGAATAATATACTTTTGAATAATGAGTGGTCATTGAAGAAATCAGGGGAGAAATTTAAAAATTCTTAGACTCAAGAATGTAAATACAAGATATAAGAACCTATGGAATATAGCAAAGGCAGTTCTAAGAGAAAAGCTTATAATTATGAGTGCCTACATTTAAAAATTAGATCTTAAATAACCTATTAGTGCATCACAAGTTCTTAGAAAACAAGAACAAACCAATCCCAAAACAAGTAGAAGGAAAGAAATAATAAAGATCAGAACTGAAACTAATGAAAAAGATAATTTAAAAACACAAAGGATCAATGAAATGAAGAGTTTTTTTCTTTGAAAAGATAAACAAGGTTGATAAGCCCTTAGCCAAACTAGCTAAGAGAACAAAGACTCAAATTAATAAAAGTAGAGACAAAAAAGGAGGGGGGATATTACAAGAGATACTACTGAAATCCAGGTCATTAGGGACTATTTTGAAAATCTATATTCCAATAAATTGGAAAATCTAGAAGAAATTGGTAAATTACTAGACATATATGGCCTACCAAAATTGAACCAAGAGGCTGTAGAAAATCTAAACAAACAAGTAACAAGTAATGAGATTGAAGCAGTAATAAAAAGCCTCCCAACCCAGAAAAGTCCAAGACTAGATGATTCATAGCTGGATTTTACCAATCTTTAAAGAAGAACTAACACTAATGTTTCTCAAATTATTCCATAAAATATAAAAAGACAGAACACTTCCAAATTCATTCTACAAAGCCAAAGCCAGTCTCACCCTGATACCAAAACTGAGTAAGGATGCATCAAGAAAATAAAATCACTGACCAAATATCCTTGATGAACATAGATGCAGAAATCCTTAACAAAATAATTGCAAATCAAATTCAGTCACACACCAAAAACATCACACATCATTATCAAGTTGATTTCATCCAGGGATGCAAGGATGTTTCAACATTCACAAATTAATAAATGTAACACACCATATTAAATAGAATCAAGGACAAGAAATTACATGGTCATCTCAACAGATGCAGGAAAAGTCTTTGAAAACATTCAGCACCCCTTCATGACAAAACCTGAGGGAACTAGAATTAGAAGGAACTTACCTCAACATAGTAAAAGACATATGTGGCAACCCCAAAGCCAACACCTTACTGAATGAGGAAAAAATTGAAATCATTTCTTCTTAAATCAGGAATAAGACAAGAACATCTGTTCTAGCCATTCCTCTTTAATCTAGTATTTTCAGCCAGAGCAATAAGACAAGAGAGAGAAATAAGAGATACAAATAGAAAGAGAAGTCAAATTATCCCTATTTTTAGGTAATATGATCCCATACTTAGAAGACCCTAGAGGCTCTACCAGAAGATTTCTAGATCTGATAAATTCAGCAAAGTAGTAGGATATAAAATCAACACAAAAATTAATAACTGTTTTTATATATACAGATAATGAATCCACTGAGGAAGAAATTAGGAAAACAACTCCATTCACAATAGACTCCAAAACACCATCACCACCATCTAGGAATAAATTTAACTGGAGAGGTAAAAGACTTCTACAAGAAAAATTACAGAACTCTGAAAAAAGTAGAAGAAAACACCAGAAGATGGAAAGACCTCTCATGTTCATTGATCAACAGAATTAGTAGTATTAAAATGGCCATATTACAAGTCAGGCATGGTGGCACCCACCTGTAATCCTAGCAACTCAGGAGGCTGAGGCAGGATAATTGTAAGCTTGAGGCCAGCCTGGGCAACTTAGTGATATCCTATCTCAAAATGAAATAAAAGGATAGGTATAGTTCAGTGGTAGAGTGCTTTCCTGGCACACAGAGGACCCTGGGTTCAAGCTCCAATATCACAGAAAATAAAAATAAATAAAATAGCCATATTACTAAAAGTGATCTATAGATTCAATACAATGCACTCTTACTGATTACTAATGACATCTTTCACAGAACTAGTGAAAAGTCCTAAAATTCATGTGGAAGAGCAAAAGATATAAAAAGATATAGCAATTCTGAGCAAAAAGAACAATGCTGGAGGTATAACAATACCTTATTTCAAATTAAATGACAGAGCTATACTGATAAAAAGAGCAAGGTACTAGCATTAAAAAAAAAAAAAAAGACACATAGGCCAATTGAATAGAAGTCACAGCAACAAACCCACACAAATACAGTCATCTGATTCCTTACAAATGTGCCAAAAACATACATTGGAGAAAAGACAGCCTCTTAAATAAATGGTGCTAAGAAAACGGCATAGACATATGCAGAAGAATGGAACTAGATCTCTCACATCCTGCACAAAAGTCAACTCAGAATGGAGAAGAGACCTAGGACTAAGACCAGAAACTTTGCAACTGCAAGAAGAAAACATGGGGAAATATAGGCACAGGGAATAACTTCCCCTAGAGGACTCCTATCACTTGGGAAATAATGCCAAGGATCAATGGTATCAACAGGATGGCATCAAGTGTAAAAGCTTCTGCACAGCAGAGGAAATAATTAGCAACATGAAGAGAGAGCCTACAGAATGGAAGAGAATCTTTGCCAGCCACAACAGAGGATTAATATCCAGAATATATAAAGAACTCAAAAACCTCAACATCAAAAGAACAAATAACCCATTCAATAAATGGGCAAACAAACTAAACAGATACTTCCCAAAAGAAGCATAAATAGCCAATAAATATATGAAAAAAACGTTCAACATATTTGGTCATCAGGAAAATGCATATCAAAGCTACACTGAGATTCTATCTCCAATCAGAATGACAATCATCAAGAACACTACCGACGAAAAAAATACCAGGGGGGACGAGGGAGAAAAGGAACCCTCATACACTGATGGTGTGACTGTAAATGAGGTCAGCCACTATGGAATCAGTATGGAGACTCCTCAGAAACTAAGAACAAAACCACCACATGATCCATCTATCACACTCCTTGGTATGTATTCAAAAAAATTTAAAACGCTTCTTTAGAGATACCTGCATTTCCATGTTGATAGCAGCACAATTCACAATGGACACTTTATGGAATGAGCCTAGATGTTGTCAACAGATGCATGAGTAAAGAAAAGGTGGAATGGAGTTTTATTCAGCCGCAAGGAAGGAATGAAGTTTGTCATTTGCAGGGAAATGGATAGAACAGAAATGGAGAGCATCATGTTAAGGGAAATAAGCCAGACTCAGAAAGACAAGAGTTATGTTTTCTCTAAGTGGAAGCTAGAGAAAAAAAAAAAAAAAAGCAGGGGGGAATCTCATGAGCGCAGAAGGGAGACCATCAGAGCAGAGGAAAGAGATCAGGAAGAGAGAGCAGGGTATGGCAAGGGGAGGCAATGGAGAGTGAAATTGATCAAATCGTGTCACATGCATAGGTGGATATGCTAGAGTGAAACTCTATTCTGTATAATTATTATGTACCAACAAAAAATTAATGCATTTACAGGATAGCTAATCTGTGTAGTAAATGTTCATAATATGTTTGAAACCATAAGATATAGGAAAGTAGATGTAATATTCCAAAATTGAATATAGATGTATAGGTGAAGAGTATATTCCTCCATTCTCTTGGATTATGTCTATGTAGCAAGATTTTTGTATTTATATTTTCCTGTATTTTCCATACTTTCTATAACAAATGCTGAATGCTACTATAATGGGAAAGCGATGTTTGTAAATATTTATGTGTTAAGAAAAATGGCGGGGATGGTCAACTGGGGACAGACCGTGATGAGCCTTGAATATCATTCTGGGGTGTTGTCCTGGGGAAGGTTTGGTGAGCCTCTGAGAGACTGGAGTGCAAGGCCTGGAAACTGTTTGTGGAGAAGAGTTCTCCACCATTCTGTGCTGGTTGTTATTTGAGAGAAGGTTTCTGAGCTTATGATCTTATTTCAGGTGATATAATGTGAAACCTGGTGGCAGCCTAAGAGATCTGCCAAAGCTCTGTGTGATCTTTGTTCTTGCCACGTTTATCAAACCCAAAGCAAGAACCTTTGACCATATTTAGAATTTGCTAGATGATTCAGGTGCATTATTCAATCTAATCCTACAACAACCTCATTAGGAAATTGAGACCTGGAGAGGTAGTACAGTCACACTGTGCTGGATTAGGATCGATTCCAGATCTGGGCGATTCTAGAATCCCAGCGTTCTGGACCTCTCTGCTTCATAGTCTCTAGTATTCTCACACCTGACTTGAGTATCCACTTGGATGCACCAGGTGATCGTGTCTTCAACATCCAGAGCCTCAGTTTCCTGCTTTTGATTACGTTTTCCTCCCAGTGCTGCTGAGAGGAGCCCAGATCAGACCCTTAGACTTTGAACCTGAGTTAAACTACCAGACCTTCTCACCTCACTGCACAAAGAGGGAGGCAGATACCGTGGGGCAGGGGAGGAGGAGGCAGTCTTTGTAGTAGAGCCAGGACTCATCCAGGCATCCTCCGCACCACCCCCTGTAAAAAGCATTCTCCCGGTTCAATATAAGCAGTGGTGGCAACCGGGAGGGGACAACCTCTATGTTTATCTCCCTCTCCCTCCAGCCTAGGGTGGGGAGGCTGGTTCTAGTCACTTCCCCAGGTTCCTGTGCTGACAGCCTTTCCAGCTGGTGGGCTGGTGCGGGGGCCAGATTCCTCCGCTCCCCGGGGAAGGGAGCGGGTGGAGCGTTCAGGGAACTGCACTGTCAGACCCGCCCAGCCAGAGCAGATTGGGCAGCCAGCGCGCGGGGGAGGCTCCTTGCCTTGCTCTGTCGGCGGTGCCTGGCGCTGGGGGAAAAGCGCACGTCCCGGAAGCCTTCCCTCGATCACCATCCCTCCCCAGGCAGGAGCGTGCTTTCCAGCAGGATTTCAGTGGGTCTGTCGTTCGGGAAACTTTTAATGATTTTTACTAATCCGTACCTTTTATAAATCTGTTACAATGGTGGAAAGTGAGGTTTTTCTTTTATAGAGATCATTCACAATTAAATGTTTCTGTAATGTTTTCATGGACTTTTAAAAGTGTTTCTTAAAATGGGGTCAAGAACATCTCCCTCCCTTTTCTTTTGAGAACGTCTAGAAAAGCTGCAATAGGGCTTACATCCTCCCGCCCCTATCTTGGTTCAGTGACCAGAGCCAGACCCTGACCAACTTTTCCCCTATCTTGGCTAAAATGAGAGAATTAAAAGTGTGTGTGTGTGTGTGTGTGTGTGTGTGTGTGTGTGTGTGTGTGTGTGAGAGAGAGAGAGAGAGAGAGAGAGAGAGAGAGAGAGAGAGAGAGAGATGAGAGAGCATCGTTTTTCCCTACCCTGGAAGAATTTTTCTCAAGTTTCACTTACTATGCTTTTGAAGATTAAAATGCCCTCTATTTTATAAAATGATAGTGATAATCTACAAATAATTTCTTTCAGCATCCTTGCTTGCCAACCCCTATCAACTCTCCCTTTAAAAACATTGCTTGGGTTAGAGTGGAGCTCAGTGGCAGAGCACTTGCCTCCCATGCACAAGGCCCAGGTTTCCATGCCCAGTACTGGGGGGGAGCGGGGGGCTCATTCATGCAATCCGGGCCCCTCTGGCACTGCGGTGTGTTGTAGGGAGCCCTTTTGCATCAGGAACTTCTTTGATCTCAGATTCAGCCTCCAGTGGCCAAAGGTAGCTAAAATGTCTACTAGGTGAAGCTCAGACACTTGACTCTGCCAGATCTCTGTCCCCTATGTCACCTTGATCAAGCCCTAACCTCACTCAGTCTCGGCCTCTCATCTTTATTTATTTTTTAATGATTTTTTTTTTTACAGACTGCATTTTGATTCACTATACACAAATGGGGTACATCATTTCGTTTCTATGGTTGTACATGATGTAGATTCATACCATTCATGTAATCATATATGTACATAGGGTAATGATGTCTGTCTCATTCCACCCCTCCCTCTTATTTCATACCACCCCTCCCTCTTATTTCCTTCTACATAATCTAAAATTCCTCCATTCTTCTCTCACCACCACCACCACCACCCCCATTATATATCATTATCCACTTATCAGGGAAAACTTTCAACCCTTGGTTTTTTGACTCATTTCACTTAGCATGATATTCTCCAATTCTATCCATTTCTCCACAAATGCCATAATATTATTCTTCTTTATTACTGAATAATATTCCATTGTGTATATATATACCACAGTTTCTTTATCCATTCATCTGCTGAAGGGCATCTAGGTTGGTTCCACAATCTAGCTATTATGAACTGAGCTGCTATAAACATTGATGTGGCTGCTTTACTCTAGTATGCTAATTTTAAGTCCTTTGGGTATAAACCAAAGAGTAGGATAACTGGGTCAAAAGGTGGGTCCATTCCAAGTTTTCTGAGGATTCGCCACACTGCCTTCCAGAGTGGCTGCACCAATTTGCAACTCCACCAGCAATGTACATGTGTGCCTTTTCCCCACATCCACGCCAACATCTATTATTGTTTGTGTTCTTGATGATAGCCATTCTATTTGGAGCAAGATTGGGGATATTCATAACCCATTATGTTCTAAAAATTAGAGAGTATAAGCAAGACAGCACAACATTCCGAGTATCACATCTCACTCCCACGCAGCAAGGTAAGTAGGATGGTCCCTATTTCATAGTGGCGGCAGCAGCCCCTCTGAATGAAGAGTAAGCACAGGACCTGGGTTTCTTATGCTCTGCCCATAATACTACATAACCCTGAAGGGAACCTGGCTAGCAGCTGGGGCAGCCACAGACCCTGAGAGGATTGGGAGGTGTAGGGCACCTTAAGACAATAGCTGAGATATGGTAACAGTGGAATGTCTGGCCAAATTCAAGGAGAGGGATGCCAGGCAACGTGTCCCCAGGGATGGCAGCAAGAGCCAGACTGCAAGAATGAGGAAAGGTCAACCAGCATCGAACTTCTAACGGAGGGCCGTCCTGGCAATGATGAGAAATCACACCCAGGATCCCCTCCCAGGGCCGAGGGAGCACCACCTGAGGTTTGTGAGGAAGGAGCCAAATGGACCAGGCATGGACAGGGTCTGCTGTAACCAAAATCCTGTCCTGCCTCTGGAAACATCTCACTGTAGCATCCATCCTCACCTTGACCTCTCACCCAAGACCCTCACCACACTGTCATCTCATTTCTTCCAGAGGCACCAAGAACCAGATCAGCCACCCAAACCAGAATCACAAGAATTGGGTCCCCTTAATAAGGACACAGGTGAGTATCCAACCCCATAAATGCTCCCACTGACACTCACAAGGTGTCTACCTTATAATCAACTAAGCCTATCAAGCTACTTAAATATCTCATGAGATCTTAGTGAGGCTGTGTTAACAGGAGTATCCATCTAAAATCAGGGAGTGATAATTCCTTCTGCGTTTTCCTGTTCTCAACTGTGGGTGCCACACCTAGCATGCTATGTGCATTTCTGGAAAATACATTTTTAGAGGGATTCAGAAAAATTGGAGGGAATACAGTAGAGCAAAATCAGGCTGGGAAAGAACCTGGAAAATATGTCTCACAAGGAACAGTTGAAGAAACCCAGAACATTCCACCTATTAAGAAAAGGATGCCATAAAACAATAGTTTTCTCCAGTTTTCTGAAGTGCCCTGATGGAGCAGAAAGATGAGCTTTGTTTAGTTCAAACAGAGGTCAGCACTGGAGCCTTGAGTTCGTAACAACTTGCACACCAAAATCAGCCATCTCAAAGAATTGTTTGTGTGGTTTTTAGTTTAAAATCCTCAGAGCTACCTGGTAATACAATGAGCTTCCCCATCTCTGAGGAGTTTAATTACAGCCTGAAGGTTGTCGGTGATATTGCAGATGAAGTTCAAGTACCCGATACACCATTACACCAGAATTCAGAGATTCTCAGATCTGACACTATAAAAATAAGCTGGAGAGCATCAAAGATAGAGATTCTTTGCACTCCCCTTAAATAATACATAATTTTGGAGAATGGGGGTTTTAGTAACAGCATTTTTTTTAACCAAGTTTTTCTCCAGCTGCGGCCTGTTTTTGATTCATAGTTGTAGATGGGCACAATACCTTTTTTATTTTTTTATGTGGTGTTGAGGATTGAACCCAGGGCCTCACAGGTCCTAGCCCAACTCATGGACCAAAATTTGAGCCAGATGTTTCAAGGGAGTCTTGACCATCGATATCAGCTGACCCCTGTCTGTCTGCCCATGGTCCTTACAGCTCAGGACTGAGGGTCACCAACTCCTCCTTCTGCCCTATTGGGTGTTACCACAGTGTTGGCTTCTCCCTGGTGCTGCATTTATTTCTAGACCTGCCCTTTGCCAGACCCAGCCTGTGAAGTTCTCAAAAAACAGCACTAATAATATTAACACTGACAACCTCGTATTAGCCTCGAATGCTTGTCATAAGCACTGATGAACATTTAGGGAAAACATCTAATGAACAATAAAGAACATTCACTGAGCACCTCCAAAGGACCGGGCCTTACATTTCTTTTGTGCACCAGCAGGCACAATACCATGGTAGTAGGAGTGTTTGTGGTGCAATCAGATTTTACAGGTTTGGATCCCTGCTTCCCTGAATGTAAACTGGCTTGTGTTGGGCAAGCTGTGTGACAATCCTTATGTCACAGTTATGTGTGTGAAGTGGGAATAATAATAGTATCCACTGCATCATTTGTCATGAGAATTAATTGAGCGGTACCTGTGAAGTGCTTGGGACAGGCTGGTTTTGGTCAGCTCTCTGGACTCCTTTACCTGCTTTTATTATAGAGGGTTTAAGTAATCCAAGCTGTAGCAGGGTGCAGTGGTACACACCTACAATCCCAGCAGCTCGGGAGGCTGGGGCAGGAGAATCATGAATTCAAAGTCAGCCTCAGCCAAAGTAAGGTGCTAAGGAACTCAGTGAGACCCTGTCTCTAAATAAAACACAAAATAGGGCTGGGGATATGACTCAGTGGTCCAGTGCCCCTGAGTTCAACCCCTAGTACCAAAAAAAAAAAAAAAGATGCTCACACCTACAGCGGGTAAATCAAATGATAAGGTGGCCCCTTACATGCATCCTCAGTAGGGAAAGGTGAAGACCAGGGAAGGCTTCAGAGCCACAAGCAAGCTGAAGGAGGAGGCAGCCAACCTCAGCTCTAGCCTCCGATTGACATAAAGCTGTTATTTTCAGTTCTTTGGATTGTTCAAGAAAAGCTGGAGATCAGTATTATAAGTAAAAGTTTCCCGCTTCTCAAATCTTGGCAGCGACTTATTTCCTAGTTCAGATGTTAGTTGGAGCAAATGGAACACCTCTTTGGGCTGAACTATCCTGTGAGCCATCAGCTCTGCTGTCATTACTACGGGGCAGATGAGCACTGGCTGCTGTCTTGAAGGAGGGTCTCCGAGGCCAGACAACTTGAGGGGCTGCTCTTGACTCCATCCCTGAGGTGGAGACCCAGGTTCTCAACATTTTGCCCCAGCTTTGCACACCCTCCCTGCTGATCCTGACTCTATCTCTGCTTTGTGTGAATTTTTTTTCCCTTCATCTACAGAAACTGCTGTCCAGCTGTGTGCATCTGAGGACACTCAGCAGCAACAGGAGGATATAACCAGAATTCTCCAGCAACATGAAGAGGAAAAGAAGAAATGGGCAGAACAAGTAAGTCCCAGGAACTGCTGCTTTTCATACCTCTTTTCCCACCATAATCCCAGGCCTTTATTGTTATAAGCAACCCATACTCTTTTTGCCAAGGAGGGAGTCCTCGATCTGCTGAATACATGTTTATTTCAGCCACTACACGGCAGGCACATTGGCCAAGACAATCAGAGCAGGCAGCTGCATTCATGAAGCTGACCATTAATTTGATGAGTCAGTCATTGGTGCTGCTGGATTAAGTGCCCCTCCAGGCCCACATCATGGTTGGACAGGGCCATTGGAATAGTTCTAATCAATGAGTTGTGAAAGGAAGAACCAGAGTCACTTCCAGGCGGCTGAGCATTTAGCTGCTGGTTCAAGACCCTTGAGGTCTTTCTGTTTAGCTAGTGTAAGGGACTGGCATTGTTTGAAAGAGTGGCTCTCTGTGGACCTGGCTCCTTGATGGTCCCTGGACAGCAGAGCACTGACCCACCCCACAAAGAGATTGACATGGGAGAAATCAACCTTTTGTTTTAATCAGTTAAGACTTTGCCATGGTTTGTTATGGAAGCATAATTTCTTTTTTTCTGGAACAAAAAGTCAGGCACTAAACATAACTATACAGAATAATTTTTACTCTGAATATAATTGCTATGAAAAGTTTAGAGGGCTGTGAAAGCACATAATAGAAGCCCTTAACTAAGTCTGGGCATCCCAGAAGTCCTATGAAGAGGTGACACTGGGGATTTAAAAATTATTTGGAGATGATGCCAGGCCAGGCACTGTGGCGCACACCTGTAATCAGGAGGCCGAGGCAGGAGGACCCAAATTTGAGATCAGCCTCCATAACTTAGTGAGACCCTGCCTCAAAATAAAAAAATAAAAAGGATTGGGGGTGTACCTGGGTTCAATCTCTGGTACCACAAGAAAAAAAAATTTGGAAATGAAAATTGAAGGATTTCCTTATACAATTACCAATCAGATGTCAAAGTCACAAAAGATGAGGAAAGCCTGAGGAACAATTCCAGATTAAAGAGACTGAAGAGAAGTGACAACTCAATGCAACCACAGTTCCCCTTCCTGGTTCCCATTTGGGCCACTAACCCTTCCCCTCTTTCTGCCTCAGTTTCCTCCCTCACCACTGGGAGAGGTAGAGTAGTAGAAAAGATCTTAGGAGGGTGTACATCAATTTTCTCTAAATCATTCTATTGGTTATCTTTAACTATATGTAGGAAATATGCTAGGTACACATAAATCTTCAAAATTCTGAAACTTAGTCTCTTTTTAAAAATGGTTCTGTAGTTACAGACTAATTGCTCCATTAAATTTTAAAATGATTTGTTTCTAAGAAGTTTCCCGCTGGACTCCACATTCTTCCAGCAGACTCACTGGGGAAGACCTCTGTGTTGGGAGGGGACCGCCTCAGGCAGTACGAGAGGTGCAGGGGGACCCAAGTCTGGAGGCTGTCCCCCAGGTGGTCCCTAGTTTGGGTACAGTGAGCACCCAAACACATTGAAACAGTTTTTGCTTAGTCACATTTTTCAGAAACACTTGGTTTAGGAAATTGGATTCACTTACATGTCTGTGGGTCTTTGGTTTGTTTTGGTAGAGTGACATCCTTAACCATGGGATTGGGAAGGGTCCTTAGGGAGCATCAAGTTGGGTCTCCTTGGGGCTGGGGTTGTGGCTCAATGGTAGAATGCTTGCCTGGCATGTGTGAGGCACTGGGTTCATTCAAGTCTCAGCACCACATATGAATAAAATAAAGGTCCATTGACTTCTAAAAAAAATTAAAAAAAAAAAAAAGTTGGGTCTCCTCGTGATACAGTGAGCTAGTCAATGACTGAGGGGGGGAAAGAGCTGGTCCCAAGACACCAGGGAACTCAGGGCAAAGCTGAGGCTAGAAGCCCCTTTCAGCTGTACTGTGCCTCTGGGTGTGCCCATCAGCTGTGTCCTTACAAAAGACAAAGAGGCTGGAGAACATCTCAAGTGTGGGACAGAGAGAATGACCCAGAGCATTCAGCCTGGAACACAGCTGCTATGCTCAGATCTCTGAGGGGCTGGCTGGGCTCAGGAGCAGACTGGTTGAACCCCAGATCTGGGACCTGATGGCATCAGGTAGAGGTGACTTGTAAGGCCTACCCATGGTTAGAGTACGTGGGCTGGAGAGTGAAGGAGCCATCCCTCATTACACACAAGCAGAGGAAATAGAGCAAGAGCTTCCCACATTGAGTGAGGATCAGGATTAGAAGTCTTCCAAGTCCTTTTTCACCTAGATAATTCTCTGGGATTACCTTCTTAGCCCTAAAGAGCTCAAAATCTGCCCTGTCTGCTGTCCTGGAAGTCTTCTGCCCTCTCCGGCTGTCTTTTCCCATCATTCTAAGGAGGGCGCAGAGTTCTGATCGCCCCACAGCTGCAGGATGTGGTAAGTTCCTCAGAGATGCTGTGTGAACCTACTCAATCTCACTCCTTCCCGGGACCCTCTGCCCCCAGGTGGAGAAAGAGAGGGCACTAGAGCTTCAGGAGAGGCTGGAAGAGCAGCGAAGAGTCCTGGAAGGAAGACACCAGGAGGCCTTGCAAGGTGAGGATGGAGATGCTCGGTGGGGAGGTGGCGGGAGGTTCCGCCTCCTCAGCGTGGCCACGCCCACTGCCTTCATCTGGGGCCTCCCACTGGCTTTTCTCCCCTCCCAGAGGGCAACAAGCGGTCGATCTACCGCAAGCTGGAGTCTATGGGGTTCTTGGCCCTAGAGGGGACAATGGAGTTTTCCTTTGGGGCATGACTTTTAAAGCCTGGCATTATGCTTTATGCTTTACTGTGCCTTATTTGAGTGTTTTTTTTTTTCTTTCCATTTTAAAAGTAATGCATATTCATTAAAGGAAATTTCAAAACCCTAGGCAAATAGGAGATTTTTTAAATATCCATATTCCATTTCCACACTGAATACAGCTCTTACAATTTATGGTTAGCTTGAGTATGTTTTTATAAATATCTCTTCTTATATAACTAAATGTGATCATCCCAGAAAATTTAGAATCTATGAATTAAATGTAAAGGTCTTATATCATAGAGATTAAGATCTCATTCTCCAGAGCCAGGGTCTTGGGTTTGAATCCCAGCCAGTTCAACCACTTAACCAGTTGTGTAACCTTGAAAAAAAATTACTTCACCTCCCTCACAGGGTGTTTGTGAGAATTAAATGGTTTAATGATAGATACAGAATTTAGAACAGTAAAAGATACTTGGTAAATACTTAGGAACACTTATTATTTAATTATTAAAAAATTATAATCACGTGTGATTTTATCCAGAGTAAGCTATTGTTATCTCTTCAAGGCAGATCTTTCATTTATTTTGCTATATTAATGCGTAGAATATATATATATTCTATGTGTGTGTATATACACACACACACAAATTAAATTAGTAAATCTGTTTTTCTCATTTCAGTTGCATTAGCATTCTGTCGTTAAACTCTTCTATAAGTTTTAGTAACTACATAGCATTCCACTGTGCACCCTCATTCACTTAACTGAGTCCCTTATAATATTCAGGGAATTTCCAAATTTTTGCCATTGTTTATAATAGTAATGATCCTTACACAGTGAACCTCATTTTGTAAAATCTTTGTAACCTTCATGATTTTATCTTAAGAATAACCTCCTAGTAGAATTGGAGAGGCAGTGTGTATGTTGTGCATGCATGTGTGTGTGTGTGTGTGTGTGTGTAATACTGGTAAAATAGACATAAGATTTACCATTAGTGACATTTAGTACATTCACAATGCCATGGAAGCATCATGCTGTCTAGTTCCAGAACATTCTTGTCACCCCCAAAGGAAACCCCATCTCTATGGCCTCATCCATTTTGAGCACTCATAAAATGGAATTGTGCAACCTGCAGCCCCTCACATCTGGCTTCTTTCACCCAGCATGGTGTTTCCAAGGTTCATTCCTGTTGCCACAAGCATCTGCTCTCCCTTCCTTTGCATGACTGAATGATACTCCATTGAAAGGACACACCATACTTTGTTCATCTATTTATCAGTTGAACAACATCTGGGCTGCCGCCACCCACCCCCTCAACCACTAGTGCCCTAGTGCAAGCACCTGCTTGAACAGCTGTGCTCAGGTCCCCTGGGTATACACCCAGGAAGAGAGTTGCTGGGTCATATGGTATTTCTGTACTGAACTTTTTGAGAAACCATTGCACTCTTTTCCAGAGTGGCTGAACTACTTTTTGTTTCCACCAGCAAGACATGAGTGTTTCAATTGTTCTGTGTCCTTCCCAACATTTGTTATTTTCCATTGTTATTATTGACATTATTATTATTATGCGAAGTGGTATCTCACTGTGGCTTTGATTAGCATTTCCCTAATGACTAATTTTGTTGGGCATCTTTTCATGTGCTTGGAATTCCTAGATCTTCTTGGAATTTTCCATTATTTTTGCCATCCTAGCATGTCTGAGGCAGTATCTCATTGTGGTTTTGATTTGCATTTCCCTGATGGCAATTTTGTTGATCATCTTTTCATGTGTTTGTCAGCAATTTGTATGTCTTCTTTGGAGAAGGTTATAGATATTTTGACAATATCGAAATTGACCTTGAAAATGCCATACTCATTTTTTTTATTTTCATCATCAGTATTTGCATAACATTTCCCCAGGATTATTTATCCTTTTCTTCTTTTGAGAAACAGAGGTACCAGTTTTTTGACTATTATTGACTGAGGTCCCCACATTTGAGAACATTAAGGTCAAAAAAGTTCTTTATTGGTGCATATTAATTACATAGAACAGTGGGTTTCATTGTGGTGTATTTGTATATATAACATAATTTGTTCAATCTCCTTCCCCTGTCCCTTCCTTTTCCTTCCCTTCTCCCTCCTGAATTCCTTCCTCTACCATAATGGTCTCCCTTCTATTTTCATGAGATACCTTTTTTTCCCTTTCTTTCCCTCTAGCTTCCACATATGAGAGAAAATATAATACACTTGTCTTTCTGAGTCTGGCTTATTTTGCTTAACATGATATTCTCTAGTTCCATCCATTTTCCTACAAATAACATGATTTCAAGTTCTTTATGAAATTCTATTGTGTATATATACATTTTGGGGGGCCTGGGGATTGAACACATTACCAGTGCACTACCACTGAGCTACATCTCCAGCCCCTTTTATTTTTTATTTTGAGACAGGGTCTCATAAGTTGCTGAGGCTGGCCTTGAACTTGCAATCCTCCTGCTTCTAGAGTTCCTAGGATTGCAGACATGTGCCACCATACCAGGCTATACCATTTTATTTATCCATTGACCTATTGGCAGATACCCAGGCCAATTCCATAACTTGGCTATTGTGAATAGTGCTGCTATAAACATAGAAATGCATATTTATCTAAAGTACACTGATTCGAGTTCTTTTGGATAAATGCTGAGGAGTATTTTATCTGAATTATATGGTAGTTGCATTTTTAGTTTTCTGAGGAACCTTCATACTGATTTCCATAGTGGTTATAGTAATTTACATGTATACCAATAGTGTATAAGGGTTCCTTTTTCCTGCATTCTCACCAGCATTTATTTTTATTTGTATTCTTGATGATTGTCATTCTGACTGGGGTGAGATGGAATCTCAGTATAGTTTTGATATGCATTTCCCTGGTGGCTAAAGATTATAGACATTTTTTCATGTATTTGTTGGCCATTCATATTTCCTTTTTTGAGAGGTGTCTATTCATTCACCCACTTATTGAATGGGTTATTTGTTCTTTGGAGTTGAGGTGAGTTCTTTATATCTTCAGGATATTAATCCTCTGTTGGAACAGTAGCTGGCAAAGATTTTTCTCCCATTCTGTAGGCTCTGTCTTCACAATATTAAGCTTTTTAATCTCAATGCCATCCTTTTTATTACTTCCTGAGCTGTAAGAGTCCTTTTGAGAAAGTTGTTGCCTGTACCTGTATGTTGGAATGTTTCTCCCATGTTTTCTTCTAGCAGTTGAAAAATGTCTGAATACACATACACACACACACACACACACACACACACATACACACACTTTTTTTCTGAGACCTAGGCTGGCCTCAAACACATGATCTTCCTTCCTCAACCTCCTGAGTAGCTGGGATTACAGGCCTGCAAGCCACCATGCCTGGCTATAATTATTTATCTTTTTTAAAAATACCGTTATTGTTATTTTACACGCAAAATTTTACATCCTGTTCTTTTCATTAACATGCAAAATTTTACATCCTGTTCTTTTCATTTAACATTGTATCAGACATGTTTCCAAGCACGCTGCTACTGAAATGTTTATAAAGATTAGACTGTAGCACTCATGGTTTTGCTTATTTCCTGTTAGTCTGGACATCTAAATTTTAGCTATTATAAATAATACTGCTCAGAATATCTTTTGCATAAAGATATGCCTCCATTTCACATTAAATCCTTAGAATTCCCCAAAATTGAGTAACTAGAACAGAGGTCTGACAATTTTAAGAATTTTAAAACATATTGCAACATTAGCACAAAACATCTTGAAATGGGATTGAAGCCCTTCCTTGGGAATTCAGAGCTTCTTCTTTTAGTACTAGGTCAGCCTGTGATCAACTGGTCATTTCACTCAACTTCCTCAAATCTCAGTTTCATTATTCTCTAAAATTTACTTTCTCTGCCTTACAAGGCTTTATGGGAGAAACTCATTCTCCAAGTATTGCTTTGATATTTGTTTTATGACTGTAAATCCGTTCAATAAAATTTGCCTAACTGAGCACAGTGTTGCACACCTGTAATCCCAGCAGCTTGGGAGCCTGAGGGAGGAGGATCATGAGTTCAAAGCCAGCCTCCCCAACTTAGTGAGGCCCTAAGCAACTCGGTGAGACCCTGTCTCTAGATACAATACACAAAAGGGCTGGGGATATGGCTCAGTGGTTAAGCACCCCTGGGTTCAATCCCTGGTACCAAAAAAAGAAAAAATTGCCTACTCTAAGACCCAGAAGGGAAGGGATTTCCTGTCTTACGTTCTTCCTATCAGTCAGAATTCATTAATAGTTATTTTTAAATGGCTTGGTGCATATTAAGTGTATATTAAATGAATGTCTAAAAGCATAATTTGGGGAAGATATGTGGGAATTAATTTATTTGGGGGGAGGCAGAGATAACTGGGAGAGACTAGTGATTTTCTACATTTAGTGATTCTGGTTTTTTATTTTCTATTTTTGTCTTTATTTTTTTTAATTGTCATACAAGAAATTTGACTTTTTTGGTATACAGTTCCATAAATTCTCATGCACATATTGACTCATGAAACCATCATCACAATCAGGATATAAAACAGTTCTATCACCCCCAAAACTCTCTGGGACTGTCCTTTCATAATATTCACATCCTCCCTAACCCAATCCCTGTCAGCACTGATCTGTTCTCCATCATTAGAGTTTTGTCTTTGGGAAACTGATGTATAAATGAAATAGTGCTATATGACATTTACATTGGTTTCTTTTGCCCATCATGATGCCTCTGAGGTTCACTGCAGTTGCTGGGCCTTGCAATAATTCTTTTTCCTTGCTGAGTTGTAGTCCATTCTTCACTCCTTCCCTTGATGCAGGACATTTGCGTTGTTGCCAACCTGAGGTGATTAGGAATAGAGCTCTTCTAAACATTCATGTCCAGGCTTTTGTGTGGCTATCAGTGTCCATTTCTCTGGGATAAATACATAGGAGCAGGATTGGTAGTTCATGTAGTGAATGTATGCAGCTTTATGAGAAATGGCTGAGCTGTTTTCCAGAGTGACCACCAGTTGACACTGCCCATCAGTGAAGGGTCAGGTGTATTGTTCCTTCTTGCCAGAACTGAGTCGTTGTCACCAGGCTTTATTTAAGGTCTTGTAGTGCTAGTGCAGTGACATCTCATCCTGGCTTTAGTTTGCATTTTAATAATCATTTTGCTGTCTGCATGTCCTCCTTGGTCAAATGTCTGTCTGTGTCTTTTCCCCATTTTATTAAATGTATTGGTTCTTCCTGTTGAGTTTTGAGAGATAGCCTTATATTTTGAATGCAAGTTCTTTGTATTTGCAAATATTTTCTCCTACTCTGTAGGGGGTTTTGTCATTCTCTTAATAAAGTCTTTCACAAAGCAAAGCTTTCAATTATGATAAAGTCCAATTACTTATTTTTTTAAATTATACTTTTGGTGTCATGTCTGTAAACTCCGCTAAAATCCAGGTTAAAAGATTTTTTTCCTATGTTCCTTCCAAAAGTTTTATGGTTTGGGGTTTTACATTTAGATCTATGACCTATAAGATTCTGTGCTTTTTCTTCTTTAGACTATATTAGCATATGGTGGTTGAATTGATTTTCAAATATTTAGCCAGTCTTGCATACCTAGCACAGACCCCACCTTCATATATTGCTGGATTCAGTTTGCTAATGTTTTACCAATGATGTTTGCTGTGTTCATGAGAGATATTTGTATGTATTTTGTCTGTCTAGTTTTGGTAGCAGGATAAATCTGTCCCCATGGAATGAGTTGGGAAATGCTGCCTTGGCTTCTGTTTCTAGAAGAGATTAGATAGAATTTGTGTTTTTAAAAAATATATACTATTTGTGTTATGTCATTTTTAAATATTTAGTAGAATTTGCCAGTGGAATCATCTGTGCTTGGACATTTCTTTTCAAGAATGCACTTAACTACAAATTCAATTCTTTCAAGGATTTTAGGAAGGTCCAGGCTATATATTTCACTTAGATGAGTTTTTAGTAGTTTGTAGTTTTCGAGGAAATGGTATATTTCATCCAAGATGTCAAATTTATGTGCATTAACTTGCCTATAGTCATCCCTTAACATCATTCTGAATGTCTGTTGTATCTGTAGTGATGTCCCCTCTTCCATTCCGGATGTTCATAATTTGTGTTCTTTTCACTTTGTCAGCCTGTCAAAGGAACAAGCTTTTGGCTTCATTGATTTTTTTTTACCCTTCTTTGTCCATTTTCAATCTCATCAATTTCTGTTTTTATTTCTTTCTGCTTATGTTCAGTTAGCCCTTCTCATTTCTTAAGCTAGAAGCTTAGATTATTTATTTGAAACCTCCCTCATACATGCATTTAGTACTATAAATCTCATTGAAGTACTGTTTATCCACATCCTGCAATTAATATTTTGTATTTTTATCTTTCCCTGTTCAAAACATTTTCTAATTTTTCTTGAGACTTCCTCTTAGGCTCATTGAATTTTTAGAAGCACATTTCCAAGTTTGGAGATTTTTTAGGTTCTTGTTGTGTTATTGATTTCCATTTTTTCCCAGTACGGTCAGAGAACATAGTTCTTATTTTTCTACTTTTATAATTTGTTAAGGTTTGCTTTATGATTCAGGATATAGTCTATTTTATGAAACTGTCATGTATACTTGAATGTATATTCTGTCATTGTTAGGGTGAATATCTTATAAATCAATCAAATAGATCAAGTTTGGTTGATGGTAGCATTCAGTTATGTAGTCTTTTTTATTTTCTGTCTATTTCCTACTGGATACTGAGGAATGTTGAAGTCTCTTAACTAAAATTGTATGTTTGTCTATTACACCTTTAGTTCTTTGTCTAAAATTAATACCATTACTACAGCTTTATTAGTAAATGTTTCTTTTTCCACTCTTTTAACCTGCCTATGACACATATTTCCGGTGGGTTTCTTTTAAATAATACTGCTTTGGTTTGGATCTTCTGCATCCTCCTAAGGCCCATGTGATGCAGGGTTGGTTCCCAGCCCATGGAGCTACTGAGTGATGGTGGAATCTTCAGGAGCAAGGCCCAGCAGAAAGAAGCTAGGTCATTGAGGTGTGCCCTTGAAGGGGATGTTGGGATCCTGGCCCCCTTTCAAGTATCTCTTTGCATCCTGACACCATGCTCCCCTACCACATGCTCCCACCATGGCATACTGTGCCACCACAGATACAGAGCAATGAGGCAAGGCTACCATGAACTGAACCAAAGTAAACCTTTCTTTCTTCTAGGTTTATTATCTCAGGTATTTTGTAACAGTGATGGAAAGCTTACAAAGATAAGCACATCGCTGTTTTTTGGTTTTTAATCCATTCTGATATGCTCTGTCTTTTATTTGCCATGTTTAAACATTAAATGCTTGTAATTAGATCTTCCATTTTAATATTTGCTTTCTGTTTGTTTTCTCCACTTTTAGCTTCTTTCTTCTCCTGCTTCATTTTGGAGTATTTCAATAACTTTTATTACATACAATGTCCCATTTTAATTTTATCTATTGCTTTTCTTACTCTGTCTCCTTGTGTGTTTTTTGATTGTTCTAATGATTATATTTACTTGTCTACTTCAAACTCATGTTTTACAATTTTAAATAGTGTGTAGAAAAATTATCATCATGAAGTTTCCTCTGTCCCCTCCGTTTTTTGTTGTAGTAGTACCCCCTTATCCATGGGGGAGATATTTCATGACCCCCACCGGATGGCTGAAACTATAGGTAGCATTAACCCTGTATGTTCTGGTTTTTCCTTTATGTATATATTTGTGATAACATTTAATTTATAAGTTAGACACAGTAAGATTAGCAACAATATCAGTAAATAAAACAATTGTAAAAGTGTGCAGTAATAAAAGTTACTTATGATTTTGAGTTGTTTCTGGAATTTTCCATTTAGTATTTTTGAACCATGGCTGACTACAAGTAACTGAAACCATGGGGAGTGAAACCCTAATAAGGGGGGACCCCTGTTCCTGTTTTGTGTTTTACATCCACAACACCTGGAATACTCCACCATGCAAGCATATCATTTTTGCTTTTAAATCATCAATCATATTTTTAAAGGCTCAAGAGAAGAAGAGTAGTCTATTATGTTTACCCAGGTATTTGCCAGTTCTGTTTTTCTGCCTACATTCCTGAAGTTCCATGAATTTCTTTCAGTCATCCTTTTAGAGCAGGTCTATTGGTGATGAATAGTTTTTTGTTTTTCCATCTGAGGATGTCTTTATTTCACTTTCTTTCCTGGAGTACATTTTCACTGAATATAGAATTATGGGTTTACAGTTCTTTTATTTCAGCAGTTCTAAAATATTCTTCTACCTTATAGATTCCAAAGTCTTTGTTGTTGTTGTTTGTTTTTTGCTTTTGTTTGTTTTGTTTCTTTGTTTTTGTTTTTGGGGGATTTTGTTTTGTTTCAGTGTTGGGAATGGAACAGGGCCTTGTACATGCTAGGCTGTATGCAAGGGCTCTACCACTAAGCTACAACCCAGCCCCTACTTCCCAAGGTTTCTGATAAGAAATCCACATTTATTCAGACTGATGTCCCCTATAAGTAATGTACCATTTGTGTATGCGTGTGTGTGTGTGTGTGTGTGTGTGTGTGTGTGTGTGTGATTCCATTCCAGATTTCTTTGTCGCTGTTTTTCAGAAATGTGTATAAATTTCTGTGTCTGAGTGTGTATTTCATTTGGTTTACTCTGGGGTTCAGTGAACTGCTTTAATCTGGTGAGGTCTGTGTTTTGCCAAATTGCTTCTTTCTTCAATAATCTTTCCATATCATTCTCTTTTTTTTCTTTGACTCAGATGATACAAAATGTTAGACATTTTAGGATTATCTCACAGGTTCCTGAATCTCTGTTTATTTTGTTCCAATTTTTTTCCCTCTTTGTTGATCAGAAGGGATCATTTCTACTGATCTTTCTTGAAGTTCACTAACTCTTTTTTATATCATTTTCACTGAGTTATTGATTCCGCTCAATGAGCTCTTTCACTTATCACATTTTACTTCTAGAATTTTCTTTTTGTTCTTCTTCACACCTTCCATTTTTCCTAAGAATTTGTTTTTCCGTTCTTTTCAAGAGTGTATTCACTCTTATTTCTTGAAGCATTTCTATAATGACTGTCTTAAAGACTCAGTTAATAATTCCAACATCTATATCATCTCAATATAGGCCTCTATAAATTGTCTTTTAGGCAAGTTAATATTTTTTCTGCTTCTTTGTAGGCTGAGCAATTTTGGATCATATCCTGGATATTTTCAGTATTTGAATACAAGAGATTCTGGGTTTTGTTTAAATGTGCCAGTTCATTGGTACTTCAAAGTATAATCTTCTGCCTAGTGTACAGCCATTTGCTTCTTTTATTTTTTGCAGCACTAAGTATTGAACCCAGGAGTACTATACCACTGAGCTACATCCCCAACCCTTTCTTTTTAATTCTTTATTTTTAGACAGGGTCCCAAGGCTGGCCTGAAATTTGCAATCCTCCTATCCCAGCCCCCTCAAGTTGATAGGACCATTGACAGTCGTGTGCCAGCATACCCAGCAACCATTTATTTTTTCAGAGTCCACAAATAACTGCTCCATTCGTTCAGTCCAGATTTTATAGCTACACAGTGGGACAGACTGGATGGAGTGTGTTTCTTTGATCTTACCTTATCCTGTCTTAAAAGCAACTTAACAAATTAGGTTCATCAATTTAAAAAATCAGGGCTATAGTTTTTATACAACTGGTCTTACTGATTTTGACAGCTTTATCACATTCTTATTTCCGAACATTCTTTTCGGTGTCTCTACCATCTCCTCGGCCCCCCCTTGGTTTATATCTGTGAACCCTACCCAACCACACATGCCAGCCACACCTCACTGAGGCTAAGATCCAAAGCTCCTGCAGCAAGCTTGTCTACTGGTACCGTAACAGGCCATGGAAAATGCATAGGACCAATGTTTTATAAGCTAGGTTAGCCAGATCACAAAGTTATTAAATTATTGCTTGTCAGTCAAAGTACAAAGAATTAAACTTCCCATTCCTGTCTTCTCTGTTCTATTTCTTTTCCTGGCCATTGACCATTTCTCTGTTATCTTCTTTCAGCTGAGACAGGTTGAAATTTTTCAAATTTTAAAGGGAAGAAAGGATGATAAATATAACTGTACTGATTTTTGAAACTGATAACAATTTCAGGTCTGTACAACCTTGCCTCACTTGGAAAGCTCTTGCCCACTTTTTTCTCATGTGATCCTTGAGTCAGCCCCTGGAGACAACCCGGGCAGATTTACTGACCCCATTTCACAGTTGAGGCAACAGGACTCTTAGATATTTGATGTAATTTTCTCAAGGTCTCAGTTTTGAAGAAGTAAAGGAAGGACCAGGTAGATTTCCTGGCCACAAATCCAATGTACATGCCACAGCTTTGTACTTTGATTGACAGGCAATAATTTGATGATTTTGTAATTTGGCTAACCCAGCTTGCAAAGCATTGACCCTCTGTGTTTTCCATGGCTTGATATAGTACAAGATAGGCAAACTTGCTGCAAGATCTTTGGAGGTCTGGTTGGCATGCACAACATGGTAGATTTCACAGTTATAAACCATGAATGAAAACTTATTTTCATTTCCATGAACTTTTATTAAATATTTAGTATATTTCTGACACAGCTCTCAAGAAAGCCTAGAAAATAGAAGGATGAGTAAGGTCATTCCCCACTTCTGGTCCAAAAGGGACCTAGGAGATCAATTGCATCTTCCTGATCCTTAGGGGCTTGCCAGAAGGCTTTGAGGAGAAGTATCTGAGCTTATGGAGAACTTCTTTCCCCACAGTCATCCAGGCCTCATTTGAACAAGAGAAAGAAGCCCTTACCCACTCCTTCCAGGAGGCCGAAGCTACCCTTCAGGTGAGAAGGGCTGGGCCATGTCAGTCCATGGTAGGGGGAGGGGAGGCCCAGCAGGAAAACAGCCAAAACAGAAGACCCCCAGGTATGAGAAGCCTAAGTGACTGTCTTCCATGTGTCCAGGCCTCTTAATGTGGTGACCACATCTTAGCTCAAGAGGATCCAGTTTGTGATTAGAGGTGGCCTGTTTTTCCAAGTACTGTTAGGAGGATCTTGGCAACTGCATGGGCTATGGTTCGAGTAGAGCAGTAGGTAGATGCCCAGGACCTGTGAAAGCATGAAAGAAGCCACTCAACTCAACTAACTGCTAGAGGAAATGAGATCTGAGCTGGAACCTGAAAGATAGGTTAGAATTCCTCAGTGAAGAAAGGCAGGAAGTGAGTGTACCCTAGGTAGAATAAAGCAATTTCTTCAGAACCGTGGAGGAAAGGGGAATGTATGGAACACCTGAGGAACAGGAGGAAGTGCAGGATGCCTGGAGTGTAGAGTTCGGGAGAAAAGGTGAGATCAGAGAGGTAGGAGAGGGCCAGGAGGTGGGAGCCTGTAAACCACATTAAGGGGTTGTGCTGTGTGCCAACCAAAGGCAACTGGCAAGGTCTAGGGGGAGGACATTCGTGGCAACGGGACTCTTTGGAGACAAGAATGTCCCTTGAAGTTGGAGGAATGATGTGACGTTTGGCCCCAGGAAAAGCAATGATCAAAAATGCTGGAAAAACTTATTGATCCTGGTTTGGATGGGCTTTGAATGCCAGGCTCACTGGTCTTTGAGGGTTTGTGGAGCCATAAAAGTCTGAATAACACGAGGTGGGACTGGGATGTTTCAAGCAGTGGTTGTAGGTTAAACCTGCATTGTTGTATGGGTAAGCCAAAGACAGACTGAAGAACCCCAAACTTTTTGTTCTCTGGGATATGGTGAAATCCACTCTCATGAGCCTGACTTTGATCATCTCCTTCCTGCTCCCTTCCCCAGGAGACCATAGCAGGACTGACCTCACAGCTAGAGGCCTTTCAGTCCAAGATGAAGAAGGTGGAGGAGTCCATTCTGAGCCGAGACTATAAGAAACACATCCAGGTAGGTGCACTATACCTGGGGGCCTTTCCTTCTTGAAACTTCCGGGAGGTCAGGGTTGGACAACTGGACAGGTGAGCCCATCTTCAAGGACAAGCCTCAGACCTGACACTCTCACTTTCACAAGGGCCTGGAAGCAAGAGGGTTCCCCTTTCACTGAGGAGCTCAGAGAAAGGCATATGGCTCAGTAAAGGGCACAGCTTATAGATTCAGAGAGAACTAGACGGACATCGGAAACCCACCACATAGCACAGGCAACTCAACCTACTTGAACTGTAGTCTCCTGACCTGTAAAGAACAGAAGGGGTGTTATCAGAGTAAAATGAGATGAAGCATATTGACACTTACCACAAGCCAAGAGAGGGGTGTGACTTGTGAAAGTCTAACAGTGAGCTGGTGGCAAGATGGGGAGGAGGGAGGTAGCCCATGCCCTTCTGTGCCTGATGGTCTGATGAGGTCATTCTATGTCCCTGTCCAGGATTATGGGAGTCTCAGCCAGTTCTGGGAGCAGGAGCTGGAGAGCTTGCACTTTGTCATCGAGATGAAGACTGAGCGGATTCATGAGCTAGACAAGAGGCTGATCCTCATGGAAACAGTGGTCCGTGGCCTTGGGCTACTGTTTGCTGGGCACTTTCTTTGTAAAACAAGCCTTGACCTGCCATGCAGAGCTTCAGCTGGTCTGTGGCCAGTCTGGGCAGGGGCTCCTTGCCATCTGGGCCCTGCCCTTTTGTGGATACTTATGTTGCTGTAATTTGGGTGATGCTTTGGGACAGGCAGGAGGAGCTAGCAGATATCGCAGGCAGGCAGGAACTGAAGAAGGAGGAGAGGCTGAAAGGCCAGGCAGATATGGAAGGCCAGGATCAATAAGGACAGGGTTGCGGAGTTGAAGGCATTGAGGACACAGGTGGTTCTGTTTCCAGGAGAATGGAGGCCTCAAAAACCCAGGGGTGAGGGGTTAAGAATGAAGCTCAGTGGTAGAGCGCTTTCCCAGCATGCACAAAGCCCTGGGTTCAATCCCCAGCACAAGAAAGAAAGAAAAGGAGGGGGTAGAGGCCAAGGAAGAAGGAAAAGAAACCTGGGGCTGAATCCAAACAGTGCTGTTCTAGAGGAAGTCCCTCTGGCCTCCCCATGTCCATACATCCTCAGACCATCTCACATGTTCCCTATAAATTTTGTTGAACCATTCTTGTGACAACATGTAAGAGTCTTCATTTTGTTTACACAGATCATGTCCTTCTGACTTTAGAAAAAAAAAAAAAATACCATTTCTTCTATGAACCAATGGAGATATGGGTTGGGAGTGGCTGTACTTTTTTTTAACTTTCTCCTGTAGCAAAATTAAAAGTTCTCAGCCATTTGTTAACTCTTTAGCTTTATTTTGGGTGATCTTATTGCTCTGTGAAATGTAGCATCTTGTCTAGAATGAACAAGTGTTTTCAGGGACCACAGATAAAAAGGAGGTCATAGCATGCATTGGGCCCTGTGACTTTGGTAGCTTCCTAAGCTTATTCTGATTTGTTACAGAAAGAAAAAAATCTGATGTTGGAGGAAAAAATCTCAACCCTGCAACAGGAGTATGAGGACCTCCAAGTCCGAGCCCGGAACCAGGTGGTTGTGTCAAGGTAGCTATCCCCCTGCCTCTTCTCCTCCCACCCTACCCCTTTTGCCAAAATCACCAGTGAGGAGGGTCTCGGAAGAGCCTAGGGAATGTATTGACAGATGGGCACAGGGCCTGTCTAGGGAATGTGACTCCTCTTTCCTTGTGAGTCAGGAAACCTGATGGACCAGCTCTGCTTAGAAACCAATGCCCACGGTATATTCCTGTCTTGGATGAGTAGACTCTATGGGAGAGCCCAACATGGGGAACAGGAAACAGGAAACAGGAAACCTGGAGTTAAACAGGCCTACATGGAATGAATCGATTCCAAGGGCTTTGTAAACGAAAGCTCATAGCATGTGTTTAGACATACCTTGTTGAATACCTTATATCTTTGCTCATGGAATTCTCATAATGATTCGAAGAGTTAAGTCCTATTATTATTATTATTATTATTATTATTATTATTATTCCCACTTTATGAATGAGGAAACTGAAATTCAGTGAGAGAGACTAACTCATCCAAGATCACACAGCTAGGTTCTGGAGCAGAGATTCAGAGCAACCAGAGCTACCTTCCTGTTAGGACTATGCACTTGCAAATGGCAGGGGCTAGGGTGGGGGCCTGGAGCAGGCTAGTGGCCTATCTCAGGAAGGCCTCTAGAGGGATGGGTTGGTTTCTGCAGCAGCTACTCCCCCGTACAACCCTGAGTTCTGTCTGCATCCACAGGCAGCTCTCGGAAGACCTGCTTCTGACCCGGGAAGCTCTGGAGAAGGAGTCACAGGTGCGGCGACAGCTGCAGCAGGAGAAGGAGGAGCTGCTGTACCGAGTCCTTGGTGCCGATGCCTCTTCCACCTTCGCACTGGCCTCTGTTACCCCCACAGAGGTCTCCTTCCTGGCCACATAAGGGGCAGAGCCTGGGCCCACCATGATGCCTACGGTCATAGCTTCCACCAAAGACTTTCTGGAGAAGACAACAAGAGCCTATGAGTTCTTTGTCCAGGAAGGAAGAAGGGTGGGAGTGAGCTGGGGAGCCTGGGTCTATGCCCAGTGAGCCCTGGGGGGCTTGGGTCACCAAGATCACCCATGGGGCTCTGGAGGCCCCGAGTAGTGCCTCTCGTTGAGTTGGCCCAGGGAACAAGCAAGAGGAGGCCTTTCCTCCCTCTGCTTTCTATCTGTCTATATCAGGAAAGTTCTGAGGCTTTTCCCAGGGCAGCCTGTGCCACTTTGGCCATCTGACAGAGGAGACCACCCCTGGCCCCAGCTCGTCAGCTTTGCTGCCAACTCACTGACTTGCCATCTTCACCAGGTGTTCCACCTCTGCCCTGGCCTCCTCCAAGCCTCAGTTTACCCCTGCTCTAAGATGGCTGCAGTCACTGTCCAAGGACTCAAGTCACTTAATGTCCAATTCTAGGATTGTCTGAAAGGCAGACTGTGAATCAGACTGGGAAAGGTGAGTGACTGGAAGCGAGTCCCTGAAGGCCCTGGGGCCTGGCAGGGCCAAGCAGCCACTTGGCCAACATCACTTCTGGTGTCAGACTCTGATCAGCCCAAGGGCAATGGCAGAGCTCCTCTGCCTTTGGCAGGTGTGGCTCATCCCCCAGCCCTCCAGGTCCTCTAGTCTCAGTGCCACGGGAGCCCAAGGGCCATTTTACTGGGTCTGAGGACCCTCAACAGGCAGAACTACAACCTCATCCCTCTACAGATGAGGAAGCCAGAAGGGGAGCAGACCCCACAGTCAGGACGGGGACCTCACCTGTCTGTCATCTGATCTTTCCCTGTTGCTTTTTTCTGCTCCTGGCCTCTGGGAAGATCAGATCCATGACAGCCTTTCTCCTCTACCTCCCCCACCCTTCCAGTCTCTTTCACTCCTTCTGCCACCCCTGATCCCAAGTCCCAGGCTCCCATGTGGCCCCCTACTTCTCTATCAGTCAAAGGGTTGGCCAGAGTGACCGACCTCAGCAGGATGGTCCAGCCCGACAGCGTGTGGATTTTCACTTTTCTCAGGAAGCTTCAGGTCAGCTAGAGACTAATAATAACCCTCGCACCGAGTATGTTCATCAAAGTGCTTCCTCACACCCCTCCCTTGCCTGGTCTTCACAAGATCCTTGAAGCAGGTTCTTCTCCCTCCTTAGCAGCAGAGCAAACAGAACACAAGAGCCAAAGGATCTTGTCTGAGGCCCCCACTCCAGCCACAGACCCTGAACCAGATGGTAGGAAAAGTCAGTCCACATTTTCCATCAGATGTTCTGTGCTGACACCTACCCAGACCACCTCTTTCGTTCCCCTGGATATTATCTCCATCCAGTTCTATTCTAAAAAATTCAGATGCGACTGGGTTTCTCCCTTTCCCTTGCTAAGTGGGGGACACAGAGGGCTCAGGGAGTGTGAAGCTGTTTTCCCAGCCATGGCCAATCAGGTTCTCTAGGGGCCCTGAGGCCAGCTCTGGAATGACATGCACATGGAATTTTTCATGCAACTTTTTCCATAGCACGTCCATGATATGCTAGTCTATGGGACATTAATGGGCATGACTGAAAAAGATTCCACGGTGCAGAATCTTGGGAAACTCTAGGTTCAATCAAGTTAAACAAATCTGCACCCTGCAGTACTCTCAAGGACTCTAACATGCTAGTGCATTGCAATTCTCCAAGCAGGGGGTCAGGTCCCCAGTATCTTCCAAACTTCTTTGACAAAGCTTCTACCCTCCACCGCCACCCCTACCCCCTGAAAGCACTTGAGGCTGCAGAATGCACTTTAGAAAGCATCCTTTGAATCAAGAGGGGCAGGGCTGAGCCAGGGGCACAGGGCCTTCTTCATGTACCCGATGGTGGGTGTGAATAGATCACCTCTGGTCATACCTTTACCCTGGGCCAGACAAGCTTTGGAAACAAAACAACATGCAATAACTTATTTATTTGATCTCTGTGTTTTCCTGGGAGAGGAGGGAGGTAAATTCTCTGCCAATGGCAAGGATCTTGGAAGAATAAATTCCTGGGCCTAGATGACCCACCATGGTTCTGGGATTCCCCCCTCACCTACTTACTTGAGCCCCTCTGGTCCAGCCTTTTCACCACAGATGGGGCCTGGCATCAGGGTGAAAGATGACCTTCAGAACAGGTCAGTGCATGGAGTAATGCTGCTGTGGAGGCGAGGGTGATAGCAGGGATGGAGTGGGAGAGGGCAAGGAGCGAATAAGAAGGTGTTTTCTGCTCTGTGGGAGTTCCTCCTTAACAAGACAAATCCTGAGATTCCCACAGGTCCCTCTCCCCATTTCTGTCCATTACTCTACACCCAAAAGCCTTTAGTCATGGAGGAAGCTAAGAAGGGGTATGGGAGACCTGAAAGCTTTGGGTCACTCGGACATGATTGGCGGCAGAACCTGTGCCCTGAAGGTTGGTGGCCTGGGAGATGTAGATCCCCAGTCTGGGTCTCACACATAGAAGGTGCTCGCTGCCTCCTGCTGTATCACATTGGACCACTCACTGACATAGGGGGTCAGCTCAGCTGCAGGGGACAAAAAGTGATTGTTCATTAGCTGACTCAGGCACCAAGCAAGTAAGAGGCACTATGCATCCTTTCAGAGAAAGGGGAAGAGAGTGCCCAAAGCCACACTTGATGACACATGGTATCAGACCACCTAAAAGGCAGGTTCTCTGGGAAAACCTTGAAGTCTCTCAGGTTCCTAGAGAGGAGCTGGGGTCCCCTTTCCTACTCAAGAAGTGTTCCAGGCAGGCACATCTGTGATCCCAGCAATTCAGGAAGGCTAAGGCAGGAAGATGACAACTTCAAGACCAGTCCCAGCAACTTTTGAGGCCTTCAACAACTTAGCAAGACCTGACTCAAACTGAAAAAAGGGCTCAGTATATAACTCAGTGACAAATCACCCTTGGGTTCAATCCCCAAAACCAAAAAAAAAAAAAAAAAAGGGAAGAAAGAAAAGAATGTCCAAAGGTAACAAGGATAACAGCATTTCCTGGTGGGGATTCCGGGGTCCTCGGTTCTATAGGGCTGTTGTTGAGTGCTACCTTCCCAAGGAGGGCAAAGTGCAGATTCCATCATCAGAGTAACACTGAGTCAAACAAAGGAAAATTAGAAACAGACCACTGAATCCACCGTGTGCATGTTTTGACTCTCCAGCGTAGGTGATGCTTAGTAGAAGCAGTGTTTTCTTGAACACGTTCTTAGGGGCAGGGTGGGAGAGAATTTTGTGGCATGTTACCGTTCTGAGGAACATGCTTTGGGGAAATGCTGGTTTAGCAAAGCCATGTGGCTCCAGACCACCTCTTCCTTTTCCTTTCACAGGTCTCAGTTCCCTCCTCTGACAAATTTCCCACCTTTTATACCTTGTACGGCTGTGAGGATTCCTCTTATGACATCTTAATTGGGATCAACCTTTGGCCTGGCACTGTAGGGAGCACATGGTTCAGACCACTAAAGATGGGAGTGAGGTGCTGCTGGAGCACTTTAAGTTAAGGGGGAACCACACACCCGGGCTGGGTTCCATGGCCTACCTTTCAGGGCTGCTGAAAATGGCTATCGTATGGAAAAGTCACAGCTTACAGAACACCTTATTTCCCCATCCTGTACTTGGTGTGTGCTCATACTGGGTTCCAAATCCAGGGCCTTGTGCATGCCAGGCAGGTGCTCTACCACTGGGCTACACCCCCAGTTCTACTCTTAAGTGGTCTCTGGCTGGGTGACAGTCCCTCACAGGCTCTTCTGTCCCACTCTTTCCATTTTGACCTACACAAGGTCAGCTCACTGCTCAGGATCGTTGATGGCTCCTCAGAGTCTGGAGAATGATTCTTGGTCCCTAAGCATGGCCCACGCTGCTCCCCTGCATTCTTCTTCCACCATAGTGGGAGAGGCAGATCTCTGTGTTGTATGGGGGACATGCTCACCCTTGCTCTTGTTGCCATGGGCCAGGAAGACCTTCTGCCCACCTAAATTCATACTTCATAATTTCTGTGAAATTCCAGCTCTCCCAGGAAGCTTTTTAAGAATTCTTAAGTCCTTGGTGTTGGTAGCATACTATTTGGCACAGTTGTACTACAGATGTTTGAGTTGACAGAGGTAAATTCTTTGAGAGGGAAGTATGTCACCACCACCCACTCTAACACCACCTCAAAGCTCTGGGCCACAATGGATACCCAGGAAACCGCCTTTGGGATGTTTGGCCCATCTCCCTATCACACACAGCCACAGCGCTGAGCACTTGCTCAAGCCTCATCTTCGTGTGGTTGGGAACAGTCTGGTCATGCCCTTGAAGATGACTCCCTACCACTCCATCCTAGGTAAACCCAATCACATTGCTCTGCTTTGTTGTCACGGTAGCTCTTGGCACTCCCCACGTGACTGACTGTGTCTGTCTCCCTGCTTTGACTATGAGCTTCCAGGTAGCAGAAGCATATCTCTTTGACTCATCATTATAACTCAGTACCCGGTACAATGTTTGGCATGTGGCGAATGCTTAGTAATTATTGCATAAATTAACAAAGAAATTATACATTCTTTGGCAGTGAACTGAAAGGTAGCTCTATTTGACAAATGAGGGAACTGAAGCCCAGATAAAGGAAGTGACTTGCCCTCATGTCACTCAAGGAAGCAGTGTCAGAGGTGGAGCTAGAATCCAAGTTCATCAATTCCCAACAGTGGTTCCATTCTGCAATGATCACTCTTGACCTTCATCCCAATCCCTCAATCCCACCCTTTTGCCCACACATATTTCCATGGTAGAGCCAGGGATGCTCTACCACGGAGCTACATTCTCTTCTTGTCATGGATATTCCCAGTGAAAATCCACAGCAATCTCTGGTTCACCTAGAACCATGCAGATCACATTGAAGTTCTTTCCTAGTTGGATTGATGTTGCTTGGAGGTGGGTTGGGGGGAGGAAGATGGAGCCACCATGGATAAGAGGGGAGAAATGATGGGAACAAGCATGGTAACAGGTTATTTTAATGACTGAACTGATGGCAGGTAAATGGATGGAGAGATGGACAAATTGAATGAATGGATAGTAAAATTGAATTAAATGAATGGACGGAGACATTAAATTTGTGAATGGTTGAGATGGCTGAATTGGCAAAGGATGTATGAATTGATATAAAGAATTAATGGAGTATATATGGATGATGGAATGACTGACCAATGGAGGATAAATGGATGATCTGAGAGAGGATGGAGGAATGGAATAGTTAGACTTGATTGAGAATAGATGATGGATGGGCTGAACTAATGCATCCTGGATTGTTATATGGGGCAATAAGGTAGGTGCTCTGGACAAAATGGTTAACCACATGGAGCGTTATTAAAAGTTATTGGAGGGCTGGGGAGATAGCTCAGCTGGTAGAGTGCTTACCTCATAAGCACAAGGCCCTGAGTTTGATCCCCAGTACCAAAAAAAAAAAAAAAAAAAAAAAGTTATTGGATTGTTTAGAGCACCATAATTCACACGCTCTGGATCTGAGGTTCCCAAAGGAGGTATCTCTTTCCCTATCCCTCCCTTCCCTGCCCACTCAGGGCCCTAAGTCCATGCACAATTGATGTAGATCAGCATGTACTTGGTAGATATTTGTTTCATGCCACCTAGGCTGGCCAAGCAGAAGAGGGAGCCAGGGAAGCTTGGGCCAGTGGATGGTGAATCCCTTCTTCACAGCGAAGGAGATGTCTGTTCCATCCACTGGGACCTCTTCAGGAGGGAACTCCCTTTGCAGTCACCTGGGCCAGGGGGTTAGTCACCTGGTAAGGAAGCAGGGCTGGCTGATGGGTATGCAGCTCACCACCTCATAGTAGTCTTCTGTGAAGCTCCTCTGGGTCTAGGAATGAGGGAGAGAGAAAAATAAGCCTAGGATGGATTCGTACTATCACCACCTGGGAGCACAAAGTCGCTCGTGGGGCCTGGAAACCTCACTTTTTTTTTTTTAATTAAAAAAGATTGTTTTGGGCTGGGAAGATAGCTCAGTTGGTAGAGTGCTTGCCTCACAAGCAAAAGGCCCTGGGTTCAATCCCCAGCACCACAAAAAAAAAAAAAAAAAAAAAAAAAAATTTTAATTTTTACAGATTACATTTTGATTCATTGTACACAAATGGGGTACAACTTTTCATTTCTATGGTTGTACACAATATAGATTCACACCATTTATGTAATCATACATATACATAGGGTAATACTGTCTGTTCCATTCTACTATCTTTTCGTCCCCCACCCCCTCCCACCCCATTTTCCTCTACACCATCCAAAGTTCCTTCATTCTTCTCTTCTCCCACCCCCCGCCACCTCCCCTCATTATATATGGTCGTCAACTTATCAGAGAAAACATTTAACCTTTGGTTTTTTTGGGCTTGGCCTATTTCACTTAGCATGATATTTTCCAGCTCCATCCATTTACCAGCAAATGCCATTTTTATTCTTCTTTATGGCTGAGTAATATTCCATTGTGTATATATACCACAGTTTCTTTATCCATTCGTCAATTGAAGGGCATCTTGGTTGGTTCCACAATCTAGTTATTGTGAATTGAGTAGCTATGAACATTGATGTGGCTGCATCACTATAGTATGCTGACTTTAAGTCCTTTGGATATAAACCGAGGAGCGGTCTATTATCAAGAACACAAGCAATAATAAGTGTTGGCGTAGATGTGGGGGAAAAGGCACACTTGTACATTGCTGGTGGAATTGCAGATTGGTGCAGCCACTCTGGAAAGCAGTATGGAGATTCCTCAGAAAACTTGGAATGGACCCACCATTTGACCCAGCTATCCCACTCCTCGGTTTATACCCAAGCACAACTTCTGACCGGGCTGCCTACTTGCCACTGACCTTGGCCACACGTGGCAAAATGTAATCCCCAACTCCTTTTGCGTTCTTGACACCGTCCCTGTGTACCATTTTTCAGGCTAACATGTCCTCTAATCACCCCCGCCCCGCAAAGGAAGCAGAATCCCAGGAAATCCCACTTGAAGAGGCTGAAGTGAGAGAAGGTAGACAAATCTGAACCCGGTTTTATATTCCAGCTTCTGATTATCTTCTGGGATGGTGGGGTCATCTTTGCCTTGATTTTTGGCTTCCTTATAATGATGTGCCTGGCAGGAGGGGGTCTTCAGCCTAAGACCTAAGCATAGATAGGTCAGCCAGCCAGGCACTATTTTCCTTTCTCCAAATTGAGCAGCCCAGGATTGCTGGAACTTCAAGCACAACTTTTTTTTTTTTTTTAGAGACTGTATTTTTGATTCATTGTAGACCCGCTCCCTGAAACCACTACCCATTTGCTGGATCCTGTGAATCCATTTTATTCCTGTCTTTTGGTGACTACAGTCGGGCATAACAAGACACCCAGGGTGGGTTCTGAGCCACTTCGATCCCTGTAAAGGGTTGTCAATGTGCTTGTGAATTACTCTCCAGTAACCTGTGACCCGCCCCTGGGCACGTTGTTTTTGTTTCAATTGTTCCTTCTTTGGTGCTGGGGATCAAACCTAGGACTTCATACACACTAGGCAAGAACTGCCAATGCGCTACACCCAGGCCCTGCACATTAAAGTTTTTGCCAGAACCCTCGCCATACCTCAGGCGCCCCTCGCTGTCCTCCTCCAGGTACACAGGCACCCTCCAGCAGACAGTCCTACACCCCAGCGGAGCTCCAGGGGCTCCCTAGCCTGCACACTCCACGAGTCCTGCAACTTCCAGAACTGGCCCTTCCCTAGCACCTGGGTCAGGATGGAAGGGCGTGGGGAACTTATGGCTGCAGAGGCTGAAGCCTCTCTGGGGGGTCTTGCTCCCATCTGACTTGGGTTTCCTCTGGCCTGGCCTCCTGGGGGCCTCACCCCACTAGGGCTGGCTGCTTTGAGGCCCTCTTTGTCTGAGCCTTTGGATTTCTGCTGTGCTCCTGGGTTTCAGCTGTGGAGAAGTCAGAGTGGGAGTGGGGTCTCCAGCTTTCACCATTTTCCTTGAATTCCGTCCTTTCATCACCCCAGGAGTGAGCCAAACCTCAGCGTCTGTCCACTTTTACAGGGATCATTACTTCACCAGCAATTCTCAGAAAAATTACAAAATACAGACAATCCAAGAAAAGGACTAAATCTGCCTCACAGCTTACTATCCAGAGATAACCACTGCTAACATTTTGAAGTATATTTTCTAAGACTTTTTAATTGCAAAGGATTGATATTTTGTTTAAAAATTAAAATGAAACATGATACATATTTTAATAATCTGCATGTTCACTTAGGAATATGTTATGATTATCATTCCATGCCAATAAACACAAGTACAGCAACTTTTTAAGTGTCTTGCATGATATTTCGTGGTAGGGATGTATAACAACTTATTTCTTCATTGTTAGGTATTTAGGTTATCTTACATGCTTATCCAAAATTAGTAATTCCAAAGTAAATGTCTTGCACACACGCCATTGGACAGACTGCTTCCTTATAATGAATTCCTCAGAAAGGGACCTACTGCTGGTGAGTTGTGGAAGGGAACTTACACACGTCTTATTCAAAGTTCCACCAATATTTCAAAACTTTCTGGATATGTTCCAAAAGAGGCAACTTGCCAGGTACGGTGTGCACACCTGTAAACCCAGGAACTCGGGTAGCTGAGACAGGAGAATTGTAAGTTCAAGACAAGCCTCAGCAACTTAGCACAATCCTGCCTCAAAATAAGAAATAAAAAGGGCTGGGATGGGGCTGGGGATATAGCTCAGTTGGTAGAGTGCTTGCCTTGCAAGCACAAAGCCCGGGTTCAAATCCCCACCACTGCAAAAAAAAAAAGGGCTGGATGTAGCTCAGTGGCAAACACCTCTGGTTCAATCTCCAGTACCAAAAAATAATAATAAGGGACTCAGTTTGAGGGGAGATGTGTCTAGAAACTGGGACACACTACTTAATAGCTACCATTAATGGAGTCACAGTTTTCCTGAAAGAGTTCTATACCCCTTTATATACATTTTCATATTTCATATTTCATCCCCTTAATGACTGCAAGGTAAATATCATTCTGAGGCACTTGAGGCTCACAGACACTAACTTTCCCAGGGAAATGGGCCAGGAATGGAAGACCTAGAATTCAAACCCCTGGTCAGCCCAAATGCAGAGCCCAGGCCATTCGACTAGTAGCCCTATCTCCGTGCAGAATGGCTTGACTGCTGAAAAGCTCATGCAGAAAATAATCCACTGTCTTTTTTTTTTTTTCTTTTGTACTGGAGATTGAAGGGGGGGGGGCCACGTGTGGGGGGGATCGTAATAGGGGGTTTCTAGTTGGAGAGAGCAGGGGCTGGAGACCCACCCATCCAGTTTCTCTGTCGCCACTCCCCTGGCTCCTTCCACCCACCCCCAACCCCCAACTCCCTTCGAGGCAGGTAGTAGGGCAGTAGAATTCCTCAAAACATGGTTTTTATTTTATTATATTGTATTGTATTGTATTGTATTGTATTTATTGGTACCAGCGATTGAACTCAGGAGCACTTAACCACTGAGCCACATCCCCAGTCCTTTTTATTTTTTATTTTGAGATAGGGTCTCACTAAGTTGCTTAGGGCCTCACTAAGTTGCTGAGGTTAACCTCCAACTTGCAATCCTCCTGTCTTAGCCTCCCAAGTCACAGGGATTACAGGAGTGTGCCACCACCTAACAAGACATAATTTTTAAATCCCTGGACTCTCAGGGCTTCCTCTCACTGCTCATGTTTATATGCCTAGATAACCTCTCCTCCAGTCTCCCCTTCATCCTCCACCTCCTCCTTCAAACACCTACTGGTCTCAACACCAACCCTTTGCCAAACATCTCCTTTCTTACCAAGAAAGGTACCTGCTCCTTCCCTTCCATGTGAGGCCCCCTGAGGAGCATCTGAGAGCACCAGTTAGAAATATTGCCAATGACCAGACAGTATCTAGAAGAGGCAATCTGGGATGACAACATCTCTCTACATCCTGTTCCTAACACAACCCCTGCCTCTTCCTGGGATAGATGGAAGCTGAGAGATCTACTATCAAGTTCTAGGCTACAAATCCCCAGACCCTGCCCCCAATGGAACCCTAAAACTATTGATCTTTATGAGCAAGATTGTACATGCTTAAAGAAGCTAGGAGGAAACACACAGACTATAGGGATTACATGATCTTAGTGTGATGGGCTCAGGATCTTTAAAATAATTTCACTACCACTTATTTAGAGCATAGGCACTAGCTCGAAACATGTATGAACATTATCTCATTTAATCATCAAAACGATATCATCATTATCCCAGTTTACTTCTAAATACACTGAATCTTAGAGACTTAGGCTTGTTAAATCTTACCAGTGACCAGAAGGTCAAGTTATTTGTTCTATCAGTTTCCAGAATCCCACACCCTCTGAACCAATGTATGAGGCACAGATTGCAAGAATTAAAATGAGAACCTCTGAGTTTCAGATCAAAGAGGCCTGTTAGGTCTGGAAAGGCTTCGAAAAGCCCCCAGTCCATCCTCGTCAAGTATGGGACCTGGCCAGTGCCACACAGCAAGTGAAGGAGCTGAGCTTGGACCTCAGCAGTGGGTTCCAGGGCTCCTCACCCTTCCCATGCTGTCAGCAGTGCACTCCTGGGAAAACCAGAGGCAAGGGGTCTCTGGATGTCCAAGGAGCAAAAAGATTTGCCACAGCGGAAGGAGATGTCCATACCTGAAATGACACCCATGAGCAGGCGACAGGCCAGAAGCGCAGGCCCTGGGGTCCGTGCTGGTGCAGCCTGGAGCTGAGGCGCAAGAGCGGTAGGTAGGTAGCGGAGACGGCTGGAGAGAGACCCTTGAGGCCAGCAGAGTGTGAGCAGGAAGTGACCGCAGACCCCTGCAATGGGAGGGGACTGGGAATGCCTGATTTCAAAGGCAAATCCAAATCCTGAATCCTGGCTTCTCTAGGACTCCATACAAAATTCCTTTATCCAAATTACCCCTGCCAAGGTGAATGGAGCTATTCAGAACCCTGCTCAGGAAACAAAACAGTCCTGCAGTCAGGAAAGGAGGGTCCCCAAGGACAGACTGGGGAGGGGGAACTGAGAGGGAGCTGGAGGGGCCATTGAGGGTCACAGGAGGCTCACAGAGGGGCCTGAGGACAAAATATGGGAGTGTGGCTAGGTGGGAGGTAGGACTCGAACTAGCCTTAAACCTGAGGTAGGCTGTTGCCCAAGAACCAGATATGGCTGACTAGCAAGCTGCTTTGACATAACCTGTAAGCTAAGAGCAGTTTTAACATTTTTAAATGATTGGAAAAAATATTTGATGACAAGTTAAAATTATATGGGGGCGCAGTGACACACACCTGTAAGCCCGACACCTCGGGAGGCTGAGGCAGGAGGATCACTAGTTCAAGGCCAGCCTCAGGAACTTAGTGAGATCCTGTCTCAAAATAAGAAATTAGGGATGGGGA
This sequence comes from Sciurus vulgaris, assembly GCF_902686455.1. Taxonomy (NCBI): domain Eukaryota; kingdom Metazoa; phylum Chordata; class Mammalia; order Rodentia; family Sciuridae; genus Sciurus; species Sciurus vulgaris. The sequence goes on from NC_136466.1 coordinate 29,622,518, forward strand.
GATAGCTGTCAGTAGAGTGCTTGCCTTGCAAGCACAAAGCCCTGGGATTATATCCCCAGCACCACAAAAAAAAAAAAAGAAAGAAAGAAAGAGAGAGAGAGAGAGAGAGAGGAAGGAAGGAAGGAAGGAAGGAAGGAAGGAAGGAAGGAAGGAAGGAAGGAAGGAAGGAAGGAAGGAAGGAAGGAAGGAAGGAAGGAAGGAAGGAAGGAAGGAAGGAAGGGAAAGAAAGAAAGAAAGAAAGAAAGAAAGAAAGAAAGAAAGAAAGAAAGAAAGAAAGAAAGAAAGAAAGAAAGAAAGAAAGAAAGAAAGAAAGAAAAGAAATTGGGCTGGGGATATAGCTCAGTTGGTAGAGTGTTTGCCTCGCAAGCACAAGGCCCTGGGTTCAATCCCCAGTATTGCAAAAAAAAAAAAGAAAAAGAAATGTAAAGGGCTGGGGATGTGGTTTAGGGTCAGAGCTCCCCGGATGCAATCTCTAGTATCGAAAACAAATAATAATGATATGTTTCAAATTAAAATTTCAGTGTCCATAAATAAAGATTTATGGAAGCACAGCCACACACATTCTTGACACCTGGTCTATAGCTGCTCGTACACTCCAACAACAGAATAGTTGGGACAGAATGTGTGGCCCACTGAGCCTAAAATACTTACTGTCTGGCTCCTTACAGAAAGTCTGTTGAACCTGGCACTACAGGATGGTATTTCTAAAATATAACTTTACTTAAACAAATAAAATCCATTCTCAAAATAAGAAAAGCAGATAAAGCTTAAGTTCCATTGGACCAACCCATCTCCCTACCCCCACACGACCCCTTCTCTTTTCTCATTGCTTTGGTATGTCTTTCAGATATTTTTCTGCACCTCCGCCCCACCATGTACTGGAGATTGAACCCAAGGGTGCTTTACCACTGAGTCACACCCCCAGTCCTTTTATTTTTTATTTTGAGACAAGGTCTCGCTTAGTTGCCCTGGCTGGACTTGAACTTGAAATCCTCCTGCCTCAGCCTCCCAAGTAATTGGGATTACAGGTGTGCACCATCGTATCCAGCTCTTTTTCTGCATTTCTATATACATTTGTGTACATGTTCACAGTATTGTAAGTTCTTTTTCTTTTCTGTAAATGGTTTGACACCATACATGCTTTTCTTTTGTTTTTTTTTTTACTTTCAGCTAGCCTTTTATTGGTTTGTTGTGCTTTACATGTTCTTACACTTGTACATGTACAGATACATCATATATATGATTATTTTTCTTTTACCCTTAGATATTGACTTAGTTAAGTTTAAATATACGGCAACAGTCCATTAAATTTCACTGCCATCGTTTTTCCTTTGAGTGTATACATTACCACTTATTTAGCTATTGCCATGCAAAGGAACATCTACGCTAATTCTAATTATTTTAGGTTTCACACATGAGGCTACATTGGTCATTCTCCTAAATGATTCCTTGTGCAAATATGAAATAACTATTCTTAAACTTGCTTTTTTTCACTCAACAAGGTGCTTTGGCTCCTGCATGGAGCTACCTCTTCTCTTTTATTAGTGCTACATAGTATTCCATGGTTTAGCTGTGCCCAGTCTATCCATTCCTTATCAAAGGGAATTGAGGTTGCTTTAATATTTTGCTGTTGAAAACAGTGTGGTAATGAGCATGAACTGGCATCTCAATGTTCAAATAGCTACAGTTTTCTTGAAAAAAAAGTTAAATGAAAGAATGTTATTCAAGGAGACGTGCCACTGCACCAACTTTCCTCCTGTGTGTTTATGGCCTAGGTAAACACAGCTCAACTCCCTTAAATGTAGCCTTGAGCCTCTTGCTCTCCTGCAGTTATGCTGTACCCTAACTATGGCTTGTAGCAGGGAGAAACTCTCCAGGGTCCTGGTTGAGACAGGATCCCCTATGAAATCAGTGGGCATATTTTGAAGAAGGAAAGCATCATAGTCAGATGGAAAGCAGCAGAGAATAAGGAGCTGAGCTGGGGCTCCGGATCTTGCTTTGCCACTTGCTGGGTGAACATGTGCAGCCTCCTCTCTGGGCCCCAGGTTCCCCAGGAGTTCAAGACAGGTGTTGGGCACCTAGCGCCCTGACTTTCCAGGGCTTTTACATTCTTCAGTGACTGAGTCCTGCAAGGAGAGAATGGACTCTGAGAGGGGCCTCACCAGCTCCTCAGGCTCAAGAGACATGCTGGGGGCTTGGCAGATCTCCCCTTCAAACCCAAGGTCCAGCTGATGGTTTCCCAGGGGACAAATTTCACAAGAAAAGTATCCATGAGTTCCTGAAAACAGTCACGCAGGACAAGCCCAAGGCCCTGGAGAATGTGCCCTTATGCCCTTGAGCCCAAGGTCCAGGTCCAGACCATGGGCTTCTGTCCCGTTCCTCTATGTCTCGCTGTGTCTTCACAGATTGTAATTGTACAACTTATATGATCACATCATGGATGCCTGTCTGCAGCCCTATTCTAGGAAGTAAGGACATGAGCCCTCTGAAAGCTGAGGTCAAGCCCACTTTGCTTACGCTTTGCCCCAGTGCCTTAGCACAGTGCCTGGCACTTTGTGAGCACTAGACAAATATTTGCTGAGAAAATTAATGGGCAAATGGACAGAGTTCAGAAGTCTCTTCTAATCCATGGGCAGGTGGGGAACAGAGCGGCTGGACCCAAATGGTCCAGGCAATATCATGAAATTGAAAGGTCACTCCCTTCCAGGTGTCAACCCTGGGGTGAGCCAGGGGGTGAGGAGTGTCTGGAATAGAAGGCCCTGGGAATAAACTGAATTGTCCATGTCACTCATCATTTGCTTTTCTTTCTTTTATTTTTTTCAGTACTGGGAATTGAACCCTGGAATGCTCTGCCACTGAGTTACATTCTCAGCCCTTTTTGTTTTTTTTATTTTTTTTATTTTATTTGAAACAGGGTCTCACTAAATTGTCCCAGCTAACCTTGAAATTGCAATCCCCTCCTGCCTCAGTCTTCTAAATTGCTGGGATTACAAGCATGTGCCACCATGCCTGACCGTCATTTAGCTTTCGTCCAGTAAATTTTTATTAAGTATATACTTTACCAAGGAATGGAGACATGAAGAAGACAAACATTAACCAACGTCATAAATAAAAATATAATTACCAATTGGGATCTATGCTATGATGTAAAAGAACAAAATTCTAAAGTAGACAAGGCAGGCGCGGTGGCCTATAATCCCAGCAACTCAGGAGACTGAGGCAGAAGGATTAGGAGTATCACAAGTTCAAGGCCAACCTCAGCAACATAGTGAGACCCTATCTCAAAATAAAAAATAGAAGGACAGGGGATGTAGCTCAGTGGTAGAGACTCCCTGGGTTCAAACTCCAGCATCACCAAAATAATAATAATAATAATAACAACTAAAAAAATGATTTAAAAAAGAGAAAACCAAAGAGAAGCGGTGTGTAAAGTGTGTTGGAGACTGGATTAGAAAAGAATTTCTGAGAAGGGCTATTTAAGAAGAAACCCACTGCAAGAGCTATTCAGGCAGATTGCTCCCAGGCTTGGAAGAACTTTGATTCCATGCAGAGGGGAAGTCTTATGCAAATAGAATCTTTTAATGGGACTTTGGGTGAGTCCTGGCTCCTTGGAATCCCAGAAAGAGAATCTCAAAATCATAGAATCTGAATCTCATAGAGACTTGAAACAAACAGAACTTCAAGAAATAAAGGGAATCTTGGAATGTTGGAGATCCGAAGTCTTGACATTTGACAACAAAGGGAATCAGAAGAGGGTGACTCCTTCTGTTCCCCTCTCTTCTATTTATTGTACACATAAAAACAACACTAAAGTGCAAGGTCACCCAGCCAAAACTAACTCCCACCTCTTATTATTAATAGACCAGGCCTCTACCCATTTAGTGAACAGAAACATCTATGTTTTACTTATTTTCATGGCTATGTGCTGCTAAATGATTTATCTCATTGTATCAGTGAATTCCAACAATCTCATGACATAAATACTTTTATAATACCCATGTATTATAACTGAGACAACAGAACTCAGACAAAAAATAAATAAATGGTTCATGGTCACTCGGCTAGAATGTGGTGGAACCAGAAACCCAGGGCTTTTTTGTTTATTTGCTTTTCAATTTAAAGACTGTGCTTTAAAGCACTGTGCTACCCTTTTCTAATTACAGCTGCTTTCAGGCCTACCCTTCTCACAGTGAGCTTTACCTCTCTAGAACTTTGCCCTTGGAGGTCATGGTAAACTCTGGAACTGGAATTCAAAGAAGGCTTCTGAAGACCCAAGTTCTGTTCAATCTAAAGCAGTGAGTTTGTTTATGGGGCCCAAGAAACAGCATGGGGTCAAAGAAACAGTCTTGCATACTAGAGAATTCAGGCATTAAAGAGCTGTGTTATCCAGAGCAAGTTCTAGAGCCCCCTGGGCTTCAGATTTGATATATTTTAAATAGGACAACTGAGCCTGTCCTGTCCACCTCAGTTGTGAAGGGATAATGGATGCAAACACCTTTCCTGACTGAAGAATACAGTCACGCTCTGCATAACAAAGGTTTAGTCAACAACAGTGGGTATATGCAACTGTGGTCCCATACGATTGTAATAGGGCTGACAAATTCTTATCACCTGGTGATGTTGCAGGCATTGTAACCTCATGGTGTAAAGCATTAGCCACGTGTCTGTTGGTGGTGCTAGTGTACACAGACCTACTGTCTCACCGGTCATATAAAAGCATAACACATACAATTACATACAGTTCGTAATACTCCATACTGACAATAAAAGACTATTGTACTGGTTTACATATTTGCGATACTTTCTTATCTTTGTTTTATAATGTATTCCTTCTACTTATTTAAAAGAAAAAAAGAGTTTACCATAAAACTCTATACTGTGTTATGTCAGAGCAGGCTTATCTTGGATTTGCCAACATCTCTTTGTTGTATCATTTTTCTCTTGTGCTGGATTTAAACTTGTGTTGTTTTGTTCATTATGACCCCATAAGTGTACAAAATCCATGACTAGTGTTGTTAGTAAGAGGCCACATGGAAAGGAATTTAAAAGTGATTAAGTCCAAAGGACTTAAAATCAGCATACTATAGTGACACAGCCACATCAATGTTTATAGCAGTTCAATTCACAAAAGCTAAGCTACGGAACCAACCTAGGTGCCCTTCAACAGATAAATGGATAAAGGAAATGTGGTACATATACATATGTATATGTTACTCAGCCATAAAGAAGGATGAAATTATGGCATTTGCCAATGAATGGACGGAACTAAAAGACTATCATACTAAGTGAAATAAGCCAATCCCCAAAACTCAAAACTTAATGTTCTTTCTGATATCCAGATGCTGACTCACAACAAGTGGGGTAGGGAGGGAAGAATAGACGTTCATTGGATTAGACAACGGAGAATGAAGGGAAGGGAGGTGTGATGGGAATAGAAAAAAATAGTAGAATGAATCAGACATAACTTTCCTATGTTCATATATGAATATATGACCAGAGTAACTCCACATCATGTACGACCACAAAAATGGGAAGTTATACTCCGTGTGTGTGTGATATGTCAAAATACATTCTACTGTCATGTATAACTAAAAAGAACAAATAAAAAATAAAAGTGATTAAGGATGATGAAAATCGCTGTTGGTCATTGCTGGCCAGGCATGTCCCATTCCACCACAGCTATGAACCCAAAGAACAAGAATAAAGTGACAGGAACAATTGAGGGATCTGCTTCCATGAAGGCAACAAGATGAATGAAAATTTGAGAAGAGCCAAAAATCAAGAAGATACAAAGAGACTTCCAATGACCCGTATGAAAGACCAGACACAGAAACAACGCTCAGCACCATGACAGTTGGGTCAAAGCAAAAACCATGTTGACCGTATTGAAAAAAAGGCTGGTCCCAACTGCAGATGTTGAGTTTACTTCTAGCTCTGGGAGACTTCAACAATTCAAGAATGGTCATTCATTACATCATGTGGAAATGAGTGTGAGTCTGTGTGCTCGTGTGGAGGCACCTGAAGAATTTTGGGAAACCCCAGATAAACTGAATGTGGAAGAAAATTACCCTCCAGAGCAAAATCTGCCACAGAAAGGAAGCCTACCTATTCTGGAAATAGACTTTGATCTACGAGAAGGTCAGGTTCATGCCAGATTTCAAGGCTTTTAAGGACAGGATAAGTCTTGCTTGGGGGCAATGTTGCAGGCTCCGGATTGAAACCCTTGGTGATCAAGTGCAGTGACAACCCCAGGAACATGAAGCCTAACAATAATGACCTGCTGTCAGGGTACTAGGGGCAATAAGAAGGCATGCAGGACCCAGGGGCGCTTTACCACTGAGCTATATCTCCAGCCCCTTTTTTATTTTGAGACAGGGTCTCCCTAAGTCTCCGAGAAGAGCCTTGAACTTGCAGTCCTCCTGCCTCAAGGTGTGCACTCCAAAGCCATCTCTGGTCCAAACAATGGACCAAGTAGTTACAGCCACTTTTAAGGCCTAGTACCTGAGGAGGACCGTTTCCCAGGCTGTTGCTGCAGCTGAGGAAGATACTGAGAATTCACTGATGCAATTCCGGAAGGGTTGCCACATCTGTGACTGCGTCAAGAATCTTACTTGGGCTTCGGATGATGTCACCAAGGAGCATACGAATGGCATCTGGAAGAGGACTCTCAAAAGGTTTGTGGGTGACATCAGAGAGTTTGCCAAGGATGAAGATGTTGCAAAAATCCACAAGGCTGTGCTGGAGACGGCAAGCGACTCAACAGTAACCTGGGTGTGAATGAGGATGACCTTGGGAACTCCTAGGTGTCTCCTGAGGAACTGGCCCGTGGGAGGTGTTAAAACCGTAACAGGAATGAGTAGCTGAAGAAGAGGCAAGAGAAGAGGAAGCTGCAAAAGAAAGCGAACCTTCAAGAAAATCTACAGTGAAGGGTTTGGCAAAAGATTTTTACAGACCTCAACAAGCTCCTCGATACATTGGAAAACAGGGACCCCGACGCTGAAAGGTCAGAGAGGAATGCTCATGGTACATTAAAGTGCTGATAGGCAAACCTACGACGAGAAAAAGAAACTAACCAAGCAAATCACCATGCGTCAAGCAGGTCCTTCAGGAATATTCCAGAAGAACACATTGTTAGCACAGTCATGACAGCTCCATGCATGTTACTGTCCAGGGGATAATAAGACAGTGATGACATGGTTCTTGACCCTGCGCAGGCCTCGGCGTGTGTGTGTGTGTGTGTGTGTGTGTGTGTGTGTGTGTGTGTGTGTGTTAGTTTTTAACAAAACATTTAAAAATTTTTTTTTGTACCCAGGGACATTTAACCACTGAGCCACACCCTCAGTCCTTTTTATTTTTTGAGACAGGGTCTCACTAAGTTGCTTAGAGCCTTGCTAAATTGCTGAGGCTGGCTTTGAACTTGAGATCCTCCTGCCTCAGTCTCCCGAGCCACTGGTTAAAACTTTGTTTTGGTTAAAAATAAACAAGAACAACAACAAAAAAGCTACGGAATAAGTAAGGATATGGAGAAAAAACATTTTTGTACCATTGTACATGGTTGTGTCTTAAGCCGTGTTATTAAAAAAGAGTCAGTTTAAAAAAATTAATAAGTGTTACAATTTCCCACAGTGTACATATTACTGTAACTTTTCTGATTTTTAAGATTGATTTGACCTTATTTTTAAGATTTACTTATTATTGAAGAAAGAATATAAATTTATAAATTACAATGGCCTATGTATAGAGTGTTTATAAAATCCTCAGCCAGGTTCAGCAATGTCCTAAATCTTCACATTCTCTCTCCACTCCCTCACTGACTCCCATAGCAACTTCTGATCCTGCAAGCTCCTTTCATGGTAAATATTGCATACATGTGTACCATTTACCTTTTATACCATATGTTTACTGTACCTTTTCTGTGTTGCAATTGCCTTAGTATTCAGCACAGTAACATACCCTATAACTCCACACAGCCTAGGTGTGTAGCAGGCTATCCCATCTAGGTTTGCTGTTCACACGTGATGAAATCACCTAAAGGCACATTTCTCAAAATAGGTCTCCCTCATTAAGTGATGCATGACCTCATAGGTAAAGATTCTAAGATTCAATAGTTTTGAAACAGAGCCCCTTTAACATTTTTTTTTGACGGTTTTTATGGTTTTATTAAAGCACACAAAAAATGTGCCCATCAACTGTCTATTCATTTTCTTCACTGCGCAGCCTGGCGTTGGGATTGGTGACTCTGATGGCCAATTGGGCTGCTCTTTCCACCACGGCTTTGCGATTCTTGGAGGAAACGTTGTGAGCAATCTCAGCACAGTAAGATTTGTTGCACATGAGCAGCACTTCCAGCTCCTTGACGTTGTGGACCAGGAACTTCCGGAAGCCACTGGGCAGCATGTGCTTTGCCTTCTTATTGCTCCCATAACCAATATTGGGCATCAAGATCTGGCCCTTGAATCTTCTCCGCACCCTGTTGTCAATACCTCTGGGTTTCCGCCAGTTGCGCTTAATTTTGACATATCGGTCTGACTGGTGCCGGATGAACTTCTTGGTCCTCTTTTTGACGATTTTGGGCTTCACGAGAGGTCTGAGGGCAGCCATGATGCCGGATACAGATGGCAGCCACCTCTGTAGACAGCGCCGAGGAAGAGAGAGGAAGGCCCCCCTTTAACATTAAAAGCAGTTTGCTGATCATTGCTTTTCCACATCCAGAGTTTACTCCTGCAGAGAATTGAAATTGGAAAGCTAAGCACTGGTCTGGGGGACATGAAGAAAACTGAAACTGAGACATTTCTGACTAATACAACCAAGATAAATCTACGTATGTAATTTCCTGGATTTTGTTTCTATAAATCCAACTGCTTTTATAGCACTGGTGGACACAATTCAGCTGTTTATCCCCAGTTCTGGCCAGAACTACAAGTAAATTCCTTTTTTCGTTTTCCATCATTTGCTTATTTTCTTTTACTGGCAACCAAAGTTAGCCAACTGGAAGCCAGGCAGTTTCCCTGACTTGGCAGCCAATAACAGACGCACTTCTACCTAACAAGTAAGAACATGAATTGAGAATTAGCACCTGCATATCAGAGAAATCATTCACCTTTGGTTCTTTGGGATTCACGTAGCATAATATTCTCCAGTTCCATCCATTTACCAGCAAATGCCATCACTTCATCCTTCTTTAAGGCTTAGTAATATTCCTTTGTGTATATATACCACAGTTTCCTTATCCAATCATCTGTGGAAGGACACCTAGGTTAGTTCCATAGTTTGGCTATTGTGAATTGAGCTGCTATAAATATCAATGTGACTGTGTTACTGTAGTATGCTGATTTTAAATCCTTTGGTTATAAACCTAGGAGTGGGATGATTGGGTCAAATGGTGGGGACATTCCTAGTTTACTTAGGAATCTCCATACTGCTCTCCATAGTGGTTGCACCAATTTGCAGTCCTATCAGCAATGTATGAGTGTACCTTTCCCCCCACATCCTCGTCAACATTTATTGTTTCCTGTGTTCTTGATGATTGCCATTCTGACTGAGTGAGATGAAATCTTACGGTAGTTTTGATTTGCATTTCTCTAATTGCTAGAGATGTTGAACATTTTTTTCATGTATTTGTTGATCAATTGTATTTCTTCTTCTGTGAAGTGTCTGTTTCATTCCTTTGTCCATTTATTGATTGGGTTATTTGCTTTTATGGTGTTCAGTTTGTTGAGCTCTTTATATTCTGGAGATTAGTCCTTTATCTGAGGTACATGTGGTAAAGATTTTTTCCCATTCTGTAGGCTCTCTCTTCACGTTATTGATTGTTTCCTTTGCTGTGAAGAAGCTTTTTAGTTTGATTCCATCCCATTTATTGTTTCTTGATTTTACTTCTTGCACTTTAGGATCCTTGTTAAGGAAGTCAGTTCCTAAGCTGACATGGTGGAGATTTGACTCTATTTTTTCTTTTATTAGGCACAGGGTCTCTGTTCTAGTGCATAAGTCTTAGATACACTTTGAGTTGAGGTGGATCAGGGTGAGAAATCGGAGTTTAATTTCATCTTGCTACATGTGGGTTTCCAGTTCTCCCAGCACCATTCGTTGAAGAGGGGCTGGGGAAAGAATAGAGGTAATTTGGATTAGACAGAGGGTAGTGAAGAGAGGGAAGGGTGTATGGGGTAGGAAGGATAGCAGAATGAATTGGACATTATTACCCAATGTGCATATATGATTATATGACCTGTAAAACTCTACATCATGCACAACCAGACGAATAAGAAGTTATACTCCATTTATGTATGATGTGTCAAAATATATTCTACTGTCATGTGTAACTAATTAGAACAAATATATATATATATATAATAAAAAGAATAAATGTTCAGAAAAAAATAAATAAAACACACCAGTGGTAAACAGTAACCGTGGTAAAAAAAGTACTCCCAAGAAAGGAGTAATTAAATTTTACATTGTATAAATAACTTGTAAAAAGTACTTTTAGTGTAAGGATTTCTACTGCATTTATAAACAAACAGTGGCTACTAACCAATATAACAGTAAGGTAGACATGTTTATGTACAGTTTATGCATTGGAATGCACAGGGAGAAGAAAAAAGTTAAGCAACATGAATCAGACAATGAGCATAGAAGCTCTTTCGTCCAAGTTGAAAAAAAAATCCCAGCTTTGCATTGAACAAGGGCCTGAGTTTCTCTTTGCCTCCGTTTCAACTTTAAGATGAAGATAATCATAGGACTTCTGGTGCAGGATAGTTACAGGATTAAACAAGATAACATGTACAGAGGAGTGCCTCTGAAATCTTCATACGCGTGCAAATCTCATTTAAATACAGGACCAGAGTCCGTGGCTCTGGGGTGGTGTGGAAGTTTTGTGGGTCTAACAAGCTTGGTGCTGCTGGTCCTCAGACCACATTTGCATGTCAAGCTGTAAAATCTCTAGAGCAGTGCCTGACACGCTGTACTCTGAATAGATGTAACTGTCATTATACTTCCATGCAGTCGAGCTGGCAGGGAACTTGGCTAACGCAGTCAACAATTCACCCTCCTTCTCTATCAGATATTCCCTGACAGTACTGCATCCCTGAAGAGAATTCTACTGCATGGCATTCTGAGGTCAGGTGATGAATATGTGTATATGGATAGCATCATTTTCATTTTTAAAAGTCCTCAATAGCAGCCTTGGATTATTGTTTTTAAGCTACATCAAAGTACCTACTACCCTGTGCATAGGAGGCATTTGATAAATAATTGTTGGATAAAAGAATGCCCAGACTGTCTAAATAAATCTTCCATCCAGGAATGAAAAAAAAAAAAACACACGAATTGAGCTCTCAGTGGAAAGCAAGTTTAGAATATTTATCAAAAGTTTTCAAAATCTGCATCACCGTTTAATCTGGAGTTCAAGTTTTAGAAAACAGTCTCAAAGCTAGGGTGTAAAGATTAGAAACAACATGAGTCCAACAGTAGGTAATTAGATAGGGAAATTATATTATTGTCATGTAATGAATTTGATGAAGTTATTTAAAATGACTTAAGAATATTGTTGCATAACATTCATAATATATTAAGTTTTGGTAAAACACTATGTGCAATAAGTTTCCTTTTATTGTAAATAAAGTGTAAGTTGGGATTGGTGGTATAGTTGATAGGGTGTGTATTTAGCATGCACAAGACCCTGGGTTCCATCCCAGCACAAAAAAAGCAAAGAAAAAAAGTGGAAGTGTTCCATGTATAATCTCCATAAATATTGTGATTGCTCTTGTTATGTAATGAAAGTGATGTATAATGTTAATGTAGGCTATCTTTGGATGGAAAGATTATGGCTTTTTATCTTTTGAGTAACTATAATGAACAATTATTATTTTTCAGTAAGAAAAACAAAAATAATGAGAAAAGTGATCTGTGGGTTTTTGGGGGGCAGGGAGGTGCTAGGGATTGAAAACAGGATTTTGTGCATGCTAAGCATGTCCTCTACCCCAAGCTACACCCCTAGCCCTGTCTTTGGTATGCTCACTGCTGCTCTCTCTACCCTCTGAAGTGACCTTTCCACACAAACCAGGTATCTTCATATGGCTGAGACCCCCTAGCAGAAAATAATCTGTTTCATGCCAACTGTCAGAAACTCCGTATTTTCTTTCCTATGGAGAGAAGAGATCCTTCACTCGAGTGGAGGAATGTCAGGCACTGAGAGAGGCCTTGAGGAGGAAGAATGTCTTCCTGGTTGTCTTTAGAACACAATCCCTGGCAGCAGATTTAAAGTGAGACTCCTCTCTTGAAAGGCACAATACTGCCCGCCTCTCCGGACCCAGGTCAGGCAGAGTTGGAACTTGCCAGCAGGTGGCAGTATCTGACCATTCCAGTTCCCCTGGGGGCAGCCTGAAGTTTTTTGTTGTTTTTTGATCCATTGAACACAAATGGGGCACTACATTTCATTTCTCTGTAGAGTCACACTGTTTGTGTAATCATACATGTACATAAGGTAATGTACATAAGATAATGATGTTCGTCTCATTCCATTATCTTTCCTTTCCCCAGCCCCTCCCCCACCCCTTATTTCCCTCTACACAATCCCTCCTTCCTCCATTCTTCCCTTACTCCCTCTACCCTCTGTTATGCATCATCATCCACTTATCAGAGAAAACATTCGACCTTTGGCTTTTTGGGATTGGCTTATCTCACTTAGCATGATATTCCCCAACTCCATCTATTTACCTGCAAAGGCTATAATGGTATTCTTCTTTATGGCTGAATAATCTTCCATTGTGTATATATACCACAGTTTCTTTATCTATTCATCTGTTGAAGGGCATCTGGGTTGGTTCCACAATCTAGCTATTGTGAATTCAGCGGCTATAAGCATTGATGTGGCTGTGTTACTGTAGTATGCTGATTTTAAGTCCTTTGGTTATAAACCGAGGAGTAGGGTAGCTGGGTCAAATGGTGGTTTCATTCCAAGTTTTCTAAGGAATCTCCATACTGCTTTCCAGAGTAGCTGCACCAATTTGCAACCCCACCAGCAATGTATGAGTGTACCTTTTGCCTCAGCCTGGGGATCTTGAATTTTCTCTTCCCATAATCAGAGTTGAAATCAAGACCCAGAGAAGGGAGGTAAGGAGGTCTGGAATCTTAACCCATTGTTCTGGTCTGAATCAACAGTATCATGCTGCCTCCCACACAGACACCTTTGGATGAGCCAGTCTATGGAGGAAGGGGCCTGGAAGAGCTCCAAAAAAGATGAAGTCACCTTTATGTTTGCTTCCTTCCAGGGTTTGTTTCCATTAGCAGGTGAGGCTGTTGCTATTCCACAATTTAGGTTGTTTCCTTTTTGCACATAAAACACAGTGGTGGACTTCAAACTTCCTCTGTATTTCAAATTATTTTCTTGGAACTGATTCCCAGAAGTGATCAGTTAAAAGAGAATGAGCAGAACCTACATATTAGCCTTTATTCCTACTTGCTGCTGAAGCTCGAGAATTGACAGTTAAGGGAACTTGCATTTTTTGGGGGGGCAGGGGGAGGTGGATACCAGGGATTGAATTCAGAGGTATTTAACCACTAAGTCATATGCCCAGCCCTTATTATATTTTATTTAGAGACAGGGTCTCACCATGTTGCTTAGAACCTCACTAAGTTGCTGAGGCTGGCTTTGAACTTACAATCCTCCTGTCTCAGCCTCCTGAACCACTGGGATTACAAGCATGTGTCACCATGCCCAGTGTAGCAAGAGCCTGGTTTTTAACCCTGCCTCAATCACTTGGGCTGACTTTGGGCAAAGGTGATAATTTCTCTGAGCTTCACTTATTTTTATTGCAAATTAAGAATACTGATAAGGCTGGGCATGCTGGCACACCAGTAATCCCAGCAACTTGGGAGGCTGAGGCAGGAGGATCCCAAGTTCAAAGCCAGCCTAAACAACTTAGACCCCCAGCAACTTAGTGAGACCTTATCTCAAAATGAAAAATAAAAAAGGACTGGGGATGTAGCTCAGTGGTAAAGAGCTCTAGGTTCAATTCCCAGTCCTGCAAACAATGATATGGGCTGAGGGTATAGTTCAGTGGTAGAAGGTTTGCTTAGCATGAATAAAGCCCTCAGTTTGATCTCCAGCACTGAAAAAAAAAAAAAAAAAAAAAAAAAAAAAGTTTAAAAAAAAGAATATTAATACCCTCTAGAGTTACAATAGATCCCATCTCTCTCCAAATATTGCTCCAGTAATTCTCCCCTTTTCAATTTTCTACCTTCTATCTGAACATTCCCATCAACATACAAATGTGCTGCTATGTCTTCAATCTTAAAAAAAGAAAAAAGAAAATCAAAGAAAAGCCTTCTCTTTTCTCCATTGCTTCTTTTTCTTGCTAGCCTTTGCAGCAAAGCTCCTGAAATAAGTAGTTTGTGCTTGTTATATTAAACCAGTTCCTATCCAGCCTTTGCCCCAGCATTCTACCACTCTGCTCTTCACAGCAAGAGAAACATTGCCCTTCTCATTGCTAAATCCACGATGGGCCTTGTCCTGCTTGACCTAAAAGCAGCATTGATGTAACTACCATACCCTAATCCTTGAAGCACATTTTTTCACTTGCCTTCAGTGCTCTCCTGAGGTGGTTTCCTCTCATCTCACTCTTCCCAGCTCACTTTGCTGAGCGCTTCTCTCCTCCCCAGCTCTTAATGGAAGAGTATCTCAGACTTGGTCCTTAGTTCTCTTCTCCCTTGAGGATCTCACTTCCCAAACTCCGGGCTTATCTATCCAACTGCTTACTTGATGTCTCCTCTTGGAGAAATCCTAAACAAACTGGTCAAAAACTGAACTCCTGATCTTTTTCCCACTTCTACGCGTAAGCACAGCAGGACAGGAGGCAGACCTTGACAGATTCAGAGAAGCCTTTATTCCTTCATGAACTCGGGCACCACTGGGGCCCATTTTCTATATAGGAAAATGGCCGTCAGTTACAGAGGGGATGTTGGTTTTATAAGGTACAATGATGCAATCATTGGAAGCCATGTATGTGCAGTTTTGACCATCAGGGGCTAGTTGTGCAGGTTAAAACTTTAACTTAGGAGGGTGGTTGTAAAAAAGTTGAAACTCATTGTTCTTATTCTGGAATCCATTGTTTCCCAGAGTTTCAGTATTTGCTGTGCCTCCATTCAGGGCTAATTTGCGATGGGGAAAGGGCTAAGTTTAGGGCCCATTGTTATTGGGAAAGGGTGCACTGAGAGAGGTTTAATGTTTGGCGGTTTAATGTTTGGCCAATTTCCCCTCCCTCCTCCTGAGCCATGTTGTCCCTCCGTTTTTCTTGGGGAGTTGTCTTTTAGGAAAATTATTTTCCATAACCCTTCACTACCTTCAAACCACTCATCCTATAGCCTTGTTCATCTCAGATGACGGCAACTCCATCCTTCCAGTGGTTCAGTCCGAGATCCAGCAAACCATTCTGGATTCCTCTCTTATCTCACATCCAGTCCTCTGGGAAATCATGTTCAGTGGACCTTCAAATATATCATCTCTAAGTGCATCCCACCACCTACTCCAGCTGTGTTAGTCAGCTGTGCGTCACTGTGACCAAAATACTCGACAAGAAAGGCTTGGAGGGGGTAAGGTTTATTTTGGCTCACGGTTCCAGAGGTTAGTCCATGGTGGGCCAAATCCATTGTTCTGGCCCTGAGTTGAGGCAGAACCTCATGGCAGAAGGGCCTGGTGCAGGAGCGCAGCTCCACTCACGCAGCTCCACTCACGCAGTCAGGAAGGTGGGGCCACAACAGGATGAACCTTCCAGGCCACGCCCCCGTGACCCACCTCCTCCAGTCATGCCCCACCTGCCTACAGTTACCACCGGTAAGGAGGAGGGGCTAATTAGCTCACAGCTCTCACAGTCCGGTCATTTCACCTCCAAACTTTAGGATTACAGTATGACCACATCCGTTTCACTAGGTAAATACCCTAGAGAACCAAAAACCGTTGCTCAAATAAGTATTTGTTCCCAAATGTTCATAGCTGCACTATTCACAAGCCAAAAAAAAAAAGTAGACATGACCCAAAATTCCATCAACAGATGAATGAGAAAGTAAAATGGAATATATTCTTATAATGGAATCTTATTCAGTCCGAAAAAAGAATGAAATACAGGCACATGCTACAATGTAGATGAACTTCAAAAACACGCTAGAATGGTATGATTCCATTTATATGAAAGATTCAAAATGGGTAAATCCATACGGCAGAAAGCAACATGGTGGTTGCCAGGGGTGGGGGAAGAGGAGATGGGAAGTGACTGCTTAATGGGTATAGGGTTTCCTTATGCAGAGATGAAAATGTTTGGGATCTAGGTAGACAGAGTGGCTGCATGCGTGGTGAGCACTAAATGGCATGTCCCTCCTCTGCTCAACACCTTGCAATGGCTTCCAGATAACTCAAGATTAAAAGACAGCCTGTCAAGCACAAGGCCCTGGGGTCGATCCCCAGCACCCCCCCCCAAAAAAAAAAAAATATTAAAAGACAAAGTCCCTCAAGCCCGCAGGCCCCACGTCACGCGGTGTCTCTCTCTCCTCTCCCGCCTCCCCACCTTCCCATTTCCACTCCTGGCCCCTGGCCCCTGGCCGCTGCTGGAGGCATCTACCGGAAGGAAGCATCCTTTTCCATGGGCATCTGCTCAGTTCCTCTTCTTCTCCATGTCTTTGTTCAGATCTCACTTTTCCCCCCACGACTTTTATTGGTTCATTACCATTATACATAATGGTGGGACTTATTACATATTCATACGTGAACACAATGTGACAATATAATAGGCCAATGTTGTTCCCCAGTATTCTCCTTTTCCCTTCCCTCCTCCCACTCCCCGGGTCCCTTCCTTCTCATCTATGATCTTCCTTTGACTTTCCCGTGATCTCCACCCCCAGACCTTTTCCTTTTTCCTTTCTAGCTTCCACATACGACAGAAAACACAGGACCCTTGACCCTGAGTTTGTTTTATTTCACTTAACATAATGATCTCTGATTCCATCTATGTTCTTGCAAATTACATAATTTCACTTTTCTTTATGGCTGAATAAAACTTCACTGTGTATATATGCCACAGTTTCTTTATTCATTCATCTGTTGATGGGCATTTAGGCTGGTTCCATAGTTTGGCTATTGTGAATTGTGCCGCTATAAACACGAGTATGTGTATCACTGTAGTATGATGACTTTAATTCTTCAGGATAAATATGCAGGAGTTAAGGTACACCTGGGTCACATGGTGGTTCCATGCCTGGTCTTTTGAGGAACCTCCATACCGATTCCCACAGTGGTTGCATTAATTTACAATCCCACCAGCAGTGTAAAGTATTCCTCTTTCTCCACATCTTTTCCAGCATTTATTATTATTATTTGTATTCTTGATCACTACCATTCAGACAGTGTGAGATGAAATCTCAGTGTAGTTTCCATTTGCATTTCCCTAATTGCTAATATGTTGAACATTTTTTCACACATCAAATCTCACTTTCTTACCAAAGCTTCTCTCTAATATCCTATATGATACTGCAACTTCATCTGTCACCCTGTGATTCTTTACCTGCCCTTCCTTCTTTTTGTCCAAAGCCTGTATCATCTATTGCTATATTGTATCTACTTATTGTGTGTCCATTTCCCCTCTGCTGGGCTCCAGAGGCAGAGATCTTTGTTCATTGTTAAAGTTCCTAAAATAGCCAGGCACCAAGCACACCTGTAATCCCAGAGGCTCTGGAGACTGAAGCAGGAAGATTGTGAGTTCGAAGCCAGCCTCAGCAACTTAGCGAGGCCCTAAGCAACTCAATGAGACCCTGTCTCTAAGTAAAATACAAAACAGGGCCGGGGATTTGGCTCAGTGGTTAAGCACCCCTGGGTTTAATCCTGGGTATTAAGAAAGAAAAAAAAAAAAGTTCCTAAAATAGTGCACAGGGCATAGTAGGTGCTGAATACATATCTATTAAGTGAGTATGATGATTAAATGTGATATTGCAAGTAAAATGCTCACAGTAATGCCTGGGCCATAAAATGTTCAACATCATTAGCAATTAGGGAAATGCAAATGGAAACTACACTGAGATTTCATCTCACACTGTCTGAATGGTAGTGATCAAGAATACAAATAATAATAATAAATGCTGGAAAAGATGTGGAGAAAGAGGAATACTTTACACTGTTGGTGGGATTGTAAATTATGCAACCACTGTGGGAATCAGTATGGGGGTTCCTCATATCATAGAAAATGCTCAATAAATGACAGTACTATTGTGATGCTTAAGTAGATCTCACCTCCATCCTCATGGGGTCCAGTCCTCTCCTGTCTATTTATTTATTTGTTTGTGTGTTTGTTTGTTTTTAGTAATGAAGATTGAAAGAGGTGAAATTTACCACTAAACTACATCCTCAGTACTATTCATTTATTATCACTTGAAACAAGGTCTCACTAAATTGCTGAGGCTGGCCTCAAACTTAGGATCCTCCTTCCTCAGCCTCACAAGTTGCTAGGATTACAGGTGTGTGCCACCATGCCAAGCCAGCTGCTTCAGATCTCACTTTATGATGATGATTTTAATGTCTGCCTCCCACTAATTTTCATTCTTCTTTCTGGTTGCACCTTAGCATCACCCTCTTATTCAGAGGCCTAGGTTAGGCTGGACCACCTTCTGTGGGCCACCCCAGCCCTCCATAGTTGCAATCTTACAACATCCTGAACTTCATGGTAACAGCGCAATCCTCTGACTTCCCTGGTAGTAGAAGCTCCAGGTCAAGGCTCCACTTCTTACTTGCTCACTTGGGTCTCCTAGCTTAGTGCCTGGCATGCAGCAGGTGCTCAATAGAATGGGGGAATGGAAAAATGAAAAGACCTATTTTCTATCCAGGTATCCTCATTAGAAGCTTAGAGTTTGAACTACTGACAGATTCCAAGGACCGGCTTTGAAGAAGCTGAATTCAAAGTCAGTGCAGTTGTGCCTTGCCTATGGAGACTCGGCTGCTGAACTGGCAGCCCTGCATTAAAGCTGGGCATCTTTCCTCAAAGGGAGAATTTCTGAGGGGGCAGGGAATGGGAGGTACTGACTTGCACTGCAGGTGGCTTTCCTCCTCCAGGAGATTTTGCAAATCCTCTGGGGAGGGGGCAATAATTCTCTGTTTCCTCTGGATTCCCAAATAATTTGGTTTTGTTGTTGTTGTTCAGTGGATTACAATTTCTGGTCTCCCTTTCTGCCCGCCCGCTACACTTCCCTGAGACCAGCACAAATACACGTCCCTCTGGAATCACTGACTCCACGTTTGAACCCTGACTCCACAATTTTCTAGCTGTGTGACCTTCATCACGAAGTTGTCCTCTTCTGGGGTCTCGTCCCTTGGAAAGTGCATAAATAATGCCATTGCCCCGATGGGGCCGTTAAGACAGGAAATCTGATCAGGCTGATAAGGTGCTGGGCCGCGATTCGGGCAAATCTCAAT
Source organism: Sciurus vulgaris (assembly GCF_902686455.1). Lineage (NCBI taxonomy): Eukaryota > Metazoa > Chordata > Mammalia > Rodentia > Sciuridae > Sciurus > Sciurus vulgaris. The sequence continues at coordinate 29,641,965 of NC_136466.1, forward strand.
TTTTCTGTTTCTCAACAAAGCCTTGGCGAGTTGCAGGAATTGGGGGAAAGTGTCCAGAACCGGGAACCGGGCGCTCTAACTTCTAGCCCGCCTGACCTTGACCAAATTCCCCTACCCTCTCTAGATCTCAGGTCAAGGGTCTGAGACCTGACCGAGGTTCGAGGTTCGAGGTTCTCCCGGCGGGCACCGCCCCCCCCCCCCCCCCCCCAAATCCCAAACTGGTGACATTCTAAGATTCCAAAAGCGACTGAACTCTGGGGTGGGGGCGGGGGCGGGGGCGGAGGAGGGGAGGCGGGAGAGCCGGATTGGCCTCCGCTCGCCACGTGTCGCGCGCGGAGCCGCCCGCGGTCCGCCCCGCCCGCCCCGCGCTGCGGCTGCTGCTGCTCAGCTAACGGGCTCCGACCCAGCGAGCTCCGCGTCCGCGCGTCTGTCCGCCGCCCGCGACTAGAGGCCTCCACCGCGAGGTGAGTGAACGGAGGTCGGAGAGGGGAGTCCCGCCGGAGGCTGCTGGGACAAGCGACGGACGCCCAGTCCTCGACTGATGGAAACCCCCCGCTGGTTCTGGGAGGCGGCGCGGCAGCGGGGAACCGCAGGGCTCCGGGACCCGAGGGCGCGGTAACCCGAGAGTGTCGCGGGCTGGGTGTGTCTGCGGCGGCGCAGGGAGCAAATTGAAGGCTGGAGGCGGAGGAGCGCCGGCGCACAGCGCCCCTGCTGGGGGACGGGGTGGAAGGGGAGCCCCGGCTCTGCAGAGGGTGTGGTCCAGGGCTGGGGGCGCCGGGAAGGGCGGACTGCTGGACCTTGTTTGCGGCCCTGAAGGAACTTTGAAGGCCCGGGGCTGGGGACAGCTGGAGGCAGATCTAAGGACCCTCAGGGAAGGATGTGACTGGGGCCAAAGACTGAGCGCACGAAGAGTGGATCCTCCAGCTGCATATAAAATGGACTGTGTGTGGCGCAGGGGGAGGGCTGCGTACCGACAGACGAAGGACTTACTGTCCATACCTCAGGGCTGTGGTGGATCCTCACTCCCACCTACTTTGGGTCCTTGCGTGCTTATGAAGGGGTCTCCAAAGGCTCTTGTGCGGTGGTGGTTTCCTCACCCTTCTTTCTGCTTCCCCTACGTACAATTCTATGCCTTCCCAAAGCTTGGAGGCTTCCAGTGCCTCCCAGAATGCTAGCATGCAAGTAAATGACCCCGAATCCAAATTCCAGAGCCGAAACAACTTGCTGTGTGACCTTGAGTCAGTGATTTTCCCTCTCTGAGCCTCCGTTTCTTTCTCCCAAGTTCAGAGCTGATAAACCCAGCCCCTTTCAGAAGAAACAATGGCTGTAAAAATGGATGTATTTGTCAACTGACAAGACCCATCACAGGTTTGGAAATCTTGATTACAGGTTTGGAATGCCTGGGACAATCCTTACAGGCCCTGGAAGGGGAAAGGAAAGAAGAATGGAGTTCTTTGGGAGGATTTGTCTGCTTCCTTCCTTCCCTTCTTTTTGTCTAAACTCTGGTGGGTCTTCCCTGACAATTCCAAATTTGGGCATGTGACTTCCGGGTTTGTGAAAGGATTTGTTTCCCCCCTAGAATCTGCCCTTTTCCTCAGCTGCTCCTTCCCCCCTTCACCTAAAAACACCTAAAAATTAATAGCCTGCTGGGCAGCATGGCACATGCCTGTAATCCCAGCTGAGGCAGGAGGATCTCAAGTTCAAGGCCAGCCTCAGCTTTTAGCATGGTCTTCAGCAATTCAGTGAATCCCTGTCTCAAAATTTTTAAAAAACTTTAAAAAGAAGGGTGGAGTTGGAGATACGTCTCAGTGGTTAGTGCCTGGGTTAAATCCTTGGTATTTAAAAAAAAAAAAAAAAAATCACTAGTTCCAGTAGGTTGCAGTAGCAGAAGTGGAGGTGCAAGTCTGTAATTCTAATGACTCAGGAGGCTGAAGCTAGAGGCTCACAAGTTCAAGTCCAACCTCAACAACTTAGCAAAACCCTTAGAGACTTGGCAAGATTCTGTCTCAAAATGAAAAAAATAAAAAAAGAAATTGGGGATGTAACTCAGTGGTAAAGTGCCCTTGGGTTCAATCCTAAGCACATACACACACTCAAAAATCAAATACTGACCCCGCTGACCCAGATAGGATTTCCTGACCTGCTTAGACTTTCTAGGTGTGTCTGCCATTTTAGCCCCAATGGACCTTGGTTTTCTAGCTGGCAGGCCCAGAGCTCTGCGGAGGACACTGCCCTTGGGCTAGTAGAAAACTGGGTTACAGTTCCAGATGTGTTAGAATCCTTGGACAAGCCACTTGTCTCTAGGCTTTTGTTGCCCACAGAAAAGTCATTGGATTGGCTCTCAGATCCAGGGCTGGTGTTCTTGCATTCAACTGTTCTAAGATTTAGGATTCTGGAAATTGGGTGGGGCTGGGCCGGGAGGGAAGCAAAAGTCTTCATCCCCTCTGCAGCTGTGACAGTCACTCATCCATCTTCCTCTGCTTCTATCCTTTGTTCCCAAGGCGCCATCCGTTGGGATACAGAAATTATCTGTGATTTCTGGAAGGGCTACAGCTGTTGCTGGGGCAGAATGTGAATTGAGTGTGCAGAGGAGGGAGCTGCCCCTGGGAGTCCAGAGCCTGGTCTTTTGAGGCAGAAGTTGGGATGGGTGGGGGTGGGGAGACCCTGCAGTGCTGGGTGGCTGCCAGCGCCTGGAACATCTGCACTGCAGCACCCAGAGAGAATCCTGGAGTACCAGGCTCTAGCCTCAGACCCAGCCTCTGCCCTGCCACTCACCAGCTAGCTGTCCTGGGCACACCCGCTATCCCTCTCTGCTTTAGTTCCTCTATAGAGGGAAAGACCTGTGTCGGGAGCACCCAGCTGGTGAAGTGGGTTGGGTTTGTATGGTTCTTCTTGCTATACCATTCTGGTATTTCCTGGGGAGGACCAGTGGTATCTGGGGCCTCACTCCCGCCCAGTCTCTCCAGATAACTTCCTGGGTGGGGACAAAGCACAGGATGTGGTCTCTACACTGATTCTTGAGCATTCGCCCCCCACCTCCCCAACTGCCAAAAGAGGGGAAATATGTGTACATGGGGGTGTCTTATGCTCATACAGTTCCTGTCTCGGCTTAGAAACCAGCACATTCCCTTGTGCATTCTCAACTTCCTTTCCTCCTGGGGTTGAAAAGCCCCCACAGAGTCTGGCTCTAGAGGAATCACCGTCCATGACTGTCCGTGGGTTCTTTGAACTTCAGGTCCCCACCTCTGAAAGGAGGATGAGGTTGATACCTTCATGAGACCGCTGATATGAAAGTGCCTTGTACACTGTAGAGTGCTCCCGACAGAGAAGCAAGCGTTGCTGTTATAATCTGAGAAGGGCGTGGTGCTTGAGAAGAAAGGTGACCTGGGTCTCAGGTTCCTCATTTTGTAAAATGCCATCTTTGTGCTCCTTAAATAATAACCATAAAAAGGTAGCCACCATTATTTATTGAACCCTTACTGTACTCCAGGCCCTGGCTGATATGTTAGGTGCTGTTACCTTTTATGCTGATTTTGCAGATGTGGACACTCCAGCCCTCAAAAATTTAAGGAAGAAATAATAATCACAAATGCTTATTCTAGTGCTTTCCATGTGTTGGGTGCACTGCTCAGTGCTGAACTCCTTAATGCTTTCACCCTCACCATAACTCTTGAGGTAGGTGCTGTTTCTACCCCCATTTTACACGAGACAGGTGCACAGAGGTTATATACTTGTCCAGGGCCACACAGTCACACGTAGCACCTCGGGGCTTCCTTCTCAGGTAGTCTGGCTCCAGGCTATACTGTGAGCTACTACATTTGCTGCCTTTTACAAAAGTGATCTGAGCTAGGATTCAAACCCAGGTCACAACATTTCCAATGCTGGGGCCGCCATATGATCTCCTGGAGTTTTGTCCAGCTGAGAATCAATGGTTCTGGGTCAGGAGGGCAAAGACACTGCTCTCTAAGAAACCCGAGTGCCTGGAGCTGGGGGCGTGCCCAGGCCCAGGGCCAAGGATGGCATTTACCCTCACTCCATCAGTGGAGGCTCATGGAGGGTAATAGGCTGCTCCTGGGTGTCTTCCTGCGTGGACTGGGGGAACCCATCAGAAAAGGAGCAAGGGAAGGCTCTAGATTTTGTGTGTGTGTGATGCTTGGGTTGGAACCCAGGGCCTCATCCATGCTAGGCAAGTGCTCTACCACTGAACTACAGCCCCAATCTGGAAAGAATGTAGATTTTATAAAAACCAGAGCCTTCAAAGAGGGGTATACACACCCTGGATGCACTGAATTCGATATCCTAATTCTAGGATACAGGAAGAAACTGTCAGACTCTTATATGTACTTTTAATATCATTTTTAAAGTATATTTTTGTTCATCATGCTAAATGCTATTTTTTCTTTTGTTACTGGTGGTGGTGTATAGGATCCAAAGAATTTTGCAAACTGCTATGTTAGGCTGCCAGCTCTGTGGGGGCAGGAGCCTCATCTGTCTCCTTTTCTGTTCTGCCCCTAACTCCTACCAGTGAGCCTAGTTTGCTCCATAGGTATGTTTTGAAAAATGAGTCCTGGGTTAATCAATAATGTTCTTTTTGGAGTTGGACAAGTTACTTAACCTCTCAAGTTCTTTTCTCTTTGGCTGTGGAATTGAGGAGTGAAGCATGGTTTGAATAATCTAGATGATTTTATTTTTTATTCCTGTGACTTTTCAAGGGCATCCCTAATGGAAGCTTTTAGAACCACTCCAGACATTTCACTTGACAATCCTTAAGAGACACCTCCGCTTGCCAAGGGCAAGGATTTAATCTCTCTAGGGGGCTCAGCAGAGAAGCATATACAGTAAATATAATAATTTTCAAAAAAAGGCAAAATCATGACTCACCCAGATATAAAAATGATCTTGGGCTAAAAATTTGGTACTCATTTATCAACAATAAGAGCAGGCAGATGTTAGCTCAGAAGAGAATTGCAAATGCCTTTATATTGAAAGGAATATGCAACTAGAGGTAAAACTGGTTTTTCCACTTGAGGAGGAGGAAAGCCCATTGAACTTTCAGCAGATAGGGACCAAGTGAGCAAGTATTAGAATTACTTGGCATTACCATGAATCATCTACATTTGGGCTATAAATAGCTGAAAGACAGCAAAAGATCAGAATCAGATAGCCTGGAGGATTTTCCTTTGAATTATGGATTTTTTTCTCAGAATACTTGGGAGGCAGGCAGCCTCCATACAGTGGAAGAGTGATAAATTCACAAGAGTTGACCAAAGCCAGTCAGGTCAAGGTAGTTTCAGAACACTGCAGGGTTTCCAAGGAGGGAGTGATTGCTCCTGGCTTTCTAGAAGATGTGGTATTTGAATCCAGCAGGCAACGGGGGTGCTCTACGTCCTTGGCTGCACATCAGAATCACCTAGAAAAGTTTTTAGAAATTCCCAAAGCCCAAACCTCATCCCAGAGCAGTTAAGTCAGTCTCTGAGGGATTTTGCAAAAGTCCCCGGGGTCATATTAATGAAGCCAGGATGGGGAAGCGCTGGTCTAGGTTCTCAAAGTCTGGATAGAAAATGCTGGTGGAGAGTTCCTGCTTTAGGGGAAGGAGAAGTTGTTATGGGTGAAGGGGTGGGAGGTGAAAGCAGATAAATCAGGAAGGATCCCCCAAGGACCTTGAATGCTGAGCTAAGAATTTTGGCAACCAAGGGCACCGTGGGAGATGGTGAGCAAAGGAGTGACGAGCTCAAGTGATAGCCCCTGGGACCACTGGAAGCACAGAGGTGTAGGGGTCTTTGTTGTTGTTGTTGTTGTTGTTGTTGTTGTTGTTGTTGTTTGGTACTAGGGATTGAACTGAGGGTTATTCAACCACTGAGCCACATCCCCAGCCCTATTTTGTACTTTATTTAGAGACAGGGTCTCACTGAGTTGCTTAGTGCCTCACTTTTGCTGAGGCTGGCTTTGAACTCTTGACCCTCCTGACTCAGCCTCCTGAACCACTGGGATTACAGGTGTGCACCACTGTACCTGGCTATAGGGGTGTCTTAAATGTACTTTTCCCCTCCAAAGTTTCAATTTTTTTTTTTTTTTTTTTTTTTTTTTTTTTTTGGTACCAGAGATTGAAGTCAGGCGCCCTTAGCCACTGAGCACATCCCCAGCCCTTTTTAAAAATATTTCATTTAGAGACAGGTTCTCCCTAAATTGTGTTAGGGCCTTGCTAAGTTGTTGAGGCTGGTTTTGAACTTGTGATTCTCCTGCCTCAGCCTCCTGAGCCACTGGGATCACAGGCTTGTGATACCACACCCAGCTAGTTTTGATAATTTTAATCTATGAAATGAATTGATGTCATACAGATTCACAGGGGGAAAATGCACGCTTATAGATGTACCACCCAACATGGAAGCCAGGCACAGAGTATGAGAATCAATGAGGGGCAAGATGGATGAACCTTCTACAGAGCTAAGCAAAGGAATGGGGGCTGGAGCTTCTGGAAGAAAGGAGGTGGAGTAAGCAGTGGAAGGTTGTGAGGGGAAAATGTCACTGTGAGCAATAATTTTCTTGTTAGTCAGATGAAATCTTCCAGGCTAAGCTACCTGTGCTCCTATCTGGGCCAGGCGTCAGACCCCAATCTCTTCTTCCTATTAAAAGATCTTTTCAACACAGAAAGGTGGGTATTAGATGATACCTCTGCCTGCATCTGCTGTTTACTTTACTAACCCAGATGTCAACCTCTTTTTCTGAAAGCACAACTTTGCACAGCCTCTCTTATGTCTGCTTTCTTTGAATAAATAACCCAAAATATGCCAAAGAAATGCGTTTGGAGCCATGCGGTTAATCTCAGTGACTCAGGAGGCTGAGGCAGGAGGATCACAAGTTCAAGGTCAGCTTCAGCAACTTAGTGAGATCCTGTTTCAAAATAAAAAGGGTTGGAATGCAGCTCAGTTAGTAGAGCATCCTGGGTTCACATCCCCAGTACCAGAGAAAGAGAGGTAGACAGACATTTGGGGGTAGGATGTTTTACCCTCCCACAGAAAGTTGGGTGATCTATGTGCATCATCTTTCAGTACCCCACAAAAACCATACAGGACAGTCTTCTCAGAGATGAGGAAACTGAAGCAGAGAGAAGTTACATAACTAATCCAAGATCCTTAGCTAGGAGTTTGCAGTGTCAGGATTCGAACTTGGAGACCTTGACGGCAAAAACCTGCATTTATTACCATGCTAGGATGCTGTGGACTTTGAAAATGTTTGTGCTTGTCATAACGAAAGTTACCGTTTATTGAGCCTTTGCTGTGTGCCAGTCAACCATGCTAAGTGCTTTTCATCTGTGATTTCATGGTACAAGTTGGTGTTTCTATATGCATTTTGCAGACGTGAAATCGAGGTTTAGTTGAAGTAACTTATCTAAATCATAAACTGGGGGAGAGCTGGGCCTCAAAGCCCATGTTTATGCATAACTTGGGGAGACCCTGCCCCTGTCCAGCTCCCTAGGATTGGCTGGTGGTGACCTGCTTCTTCTAGAGTCAACCCTTCCCCAAAAGGGAAGGATAAAACGTGATGGCATGCTCAGGGGGGTGACAGTGGGTGGCCACACAACACAAAGCCACCCAGGCACCTCCACCCCAGCTGAATTTCTGGAATGATCAGCTGTGATGGGTTCTTTTGGGTGTACATATCAGAAAAGATTCAGAGTTCATGGGAGGAGAAGGGTGCTGAAGTGGAATCCTGTGACCTGGGAGACACCCTTCCAGGACCCATATTCTGCTGTGAAAATCCCTGGCTGAAATTTATAAAAGCCCCTCATGGCAACTATGGATCTTCCCAAAGAGGAAGTGTTACACATTGTTCCCATCTTATCAGTGGAGAAACTGAGGCCCAGAGTGGAAACCCAGCTTGTCCATGGTTACATAGGGGCAGACTAGTAACCAGAGCCTGGGTCTTTGTCTTCAGCATCTTCCTGATGTCCTGTTGTAGCCAGGGTCTACGGCTGTGTGAGGGCTTGCTGTGACCTGCTGCTGTCTGGTCTCTGGAAAGTCATCCTGAGATGCCTTAATCTCTCTCAGAAATCAGAGGCTTGGAGCAGTCGATGGTTCCGTACCCTGCTGGGATTCTGGAACATTGGATATAAAACTTTCGCCTAGTTTAAGAAGTTTGATCTGATTTGCAATGGGAGGGATCAGAGGTTCTCTTAAATCCAGGGTAAGTGTAAATGGCACATCTGTTCCAGAGCTTCTCTGAACCCCTAGAGGGATCCACAGGGAGACTGGCCATTTGAACTGAAGTCTAAAAGTCTAATTGTGGAAGAAATTCCCTTTTCACATAACGCATGAGACGTGCAGTCATACAGGCCCCACAGAAACTATTCTTAGAGCTGAGACCATTTTCCCGAAGGCTTAGGGGCCCCTCCTTGGAGCAGTCTCTCCTTGGAGAGGGGCTTTCTTCCAGAAGATTCTGGGCAGCAGCCAGCTACCAAAGTTTCCAGCAAACAAGGCCAACGGAAACTGCTTCAGTGTGCAGGTGATGAACTTCAGACCTCCCTCCCCGTGTCAACTGACTTCCTGGGCCTCATTTAGTCGGACTCTCTGCTAGGCTTGGGGTTCCCTCACCCTTTGCCTCCCCCACCATGCCTCAGACCTGGGGAAATCCAGAGCTGGCTCCCAGCCCAGTCCTGGAGTGGTGTCCCCCAGCATGCACGCTTACACACACACACACACACACACTCTGTGAGGGGCTGTAGTTTCCATTTCCTGGTGAAAGCTGCATATTTGTACCAAGAGGCCCCTGGTTGCTAGGGCAACAGCAGGGTTTCCTCGAGCAGAGCTCAGCCCAACGGAGCTGGGTTTGCAGGAGATCTCCTTCCCTCCCAGCTCCATCTGATGAATGTCCTTTGCTGCAGTTTGGGGAACTCATCAGGCAGTGGGGACACATGAACAAAGCTCCTGTCCTCAACCCCACAGCAGTATAGTAAAGTCACCATCTACTGAGAACGTGGCTGTCCTCTGACCTGGAGATGACTTCGGTCTCATCCTCCAACAACCCTATAAGGGAGAAAAAGGAAAGGCCCAGTTTTGTACTTAAGATAAACTTAAACCCAGAAATGAGCAGTAAGACCTTAGTCACATAGCTGATAGATGACAAAACAAGCATTCAAATCCAGGTCAGTCTGACTCTAAAACCTACATTCTCTCCACTATGTCCCACCATGTCCAGTGACCACCAGAGAGGATAGGATTGTGGACTGAGGTCAGGGGCTGGTTTCTCCAAGATTTCCCCTGAGATTTGAGGAATATGTAGAGGACTGAATGCTTTGATCTGGAATGTCTCCGTGGTTTCTGTCATCCCTTTCAGTTTACTGAGTACGTCTGATTGAGTTTGTTATTTTTACTTTTAAAAAGCAATCCATAGGGGACTGGGGTTGTAGCTCAGTGGTAGAGTGCTCACCTAGCATGTGTGAAGCCCTGGGTTCGATCCTCAGCACCACATAAAAATGAATAAGTAAAATAAATGTACTGTGTGCATCTACAATTTAAAAATATTTTTATAAAAAGCAATACATGGACTTGGTTGAAAGAGATGAGATTACATAGGCCTGCTTAGTCAGAAAGCAAAGTTCCTTCATTTCTCCTCTTTTTATCCTGAGAAGTTTGCTTAGCTTTCATCTCTTGCTTTTCTGCTGAGAGTTCTCATTAACCAAGCGCCCATCCACTTCCCTTCCCCTTTCCAAACCAGTTACACCCTCGTTTTCATTTATTTTTAGGTAATATACCTGTATCTCTTGTTCCTTTACTGTAGACCCCAGCTCCTGACACCCCCACCCCTTACTCCTTATCCATTTTTGATGAGATCATGTGTCTTGTTCAGATTCCCTACAATGGCCTTGACTCATAAGAGAAATTTCATCAGAGAAAAAATATCAGACTTCTGTGTGTGTGTGTGTTTGTGCTGGGGAGTGAAACTGGGGTATTTTCCCACTGAGTTACATGCCCAACCCCCAGCCCAGTGCCCCCCACCTCCTTTTCTTGAGACAGTGTCTTGCAAAGTTGCCCAGGTTGGCCTTGAACTTGGGATCCTCCTGCCTTTCCCTTCCACGTTTTTGGGATTACAGGCATTTGCCACCTCGCCTCCTGCCCCAGTCTGGTCAGCCTCCTTCCCCTCCCTGCTGCTACCTCAGCCACACCAAGCTCTGTATTGTCCCTCACTCTCACTGCCCCAGGGGGGCTTCATGACACCTTCTGAGCAGCCACTTGGGATTATACCCTTGTCACTCTCCTGGCCAAGCTTTGTCTTTTCTGGTGGTCCTTATCACAACTTGATGCATGCATTCCTCACTCTTCCCCATTAAGGCCCAAGCTCCAGAAAAGCAGGGCTTTCCGGTCTCTTACTTCCTGTGTTCTAGAGCAGGGTCTAACTCAGGATAGGTGGTAAGCAAATGCTTACTGACTTGTGCTAGAATGGTAGACCTCAGAGAGGTGCCGGCAGGAGCCCCTGCCTCTGTCTGGGAAGTCCCGAGTTCTGACTTGGAGAAAGGCCATGCAGGGCGCAGATAGCGTGGACTCTGGAATCTGGACTCTGACTCTGAAGCTGAAATGGTTGGATTCCATTCTAAACTGGTTGACCTCGGACCACACATGTGGCGCCCAGCCTCCATTTCCTCCTCTATAGAGAGGGGTAATTTGATGCCTGGAAGGACTGACGTGAGGAGGGTTGGCGTCTGGGCAAGTGCTCTGCAGGGCCTAGTGGTTGTTGGGTCAGTAGTCCTGCCCGCCCTCCCTCTCAGCTCACCCTGGTGTGATTGGACACCATCTAGTCCATTGATTATCATCTGAAAATATATACTGATCCGGGCCAGGTCTTTGGATGTGGTTTAACCCGAGGGGCTTGAGTAAACAGCAAGGTGAGGAAATTGGGGTGGGGGTGAAGAATGGAGAGGAGCAGAGTTCAGGAGAATCTCACAAACTCTTTTTCTTTTCCACAGTGGTTTCTTCTGTAGAACCTGACACCATGGCCAAACCAGCACAGGTAAGGAACTTCTCTCTCCTGAAGATTGTGCTCTGCCTTCCCTGGGCCTGGGCTCCCCCTAGAGTCATTAGACCTCCTGCTACCCCCTGATACCTTCTGTTTAAAAGTATTAGGAAAGATTCTTAGGTCCTGTTACAAGTCACAGCTCTTCAGAAGCAAGTCACTGATGATAATATACCATATATCAAGCAGAAAAGGATGTTCATTGACCCAAATGGTTGAGAAGCACAGGACTTTAGGTCTGGCTTGATCCAGGGACCCAAATGATAGAATTGGGATTCTTCCTCTGTAGAGGGCTTCCTCTGGGTGGCCTTATTCTTGTGTAGGTCCTTCTTTGTCTGGCACATTAGCTACCAGCAGCTCCAGGTTTTCATTCCTCTGCTTTAGTAGACCAGGAGAAACCAACATAACTTATGCCCAGTGCTTCCAGAGGAAGACTTAGGTTTCATTCCTGTTGACCTGGCCTGGGTAACATGGCCTCTCTTGGAACCAGGAGGTTGAGTTGGTTCCACATGAACGACATGTCCCAAGAATGGTTCCTCAAGAAGGAAATAGATACTCAACAAGCCAAAAAGCAATAAAGTCATCTCTGCTCTGGAGATGGGGATGCTCCCTGTCACATGCATTCAGGATTGTATTTCCCTGGCTTGGAAGATTCTAACCTCACTTTCTCAAGCTGTCTGACATGCTGCTGGGGAGTAGAATATGAGACATGTTGGAACTTGAACTCCTATGTGACTAAGACTGGGTTCTTTTCATGGTCAGACCAAGGGATCACCCTTGCCTGAGAGTGGTCCCTGGTGGCCGACCTTACAGAAAGAGTCAGTAGGATAATGGCATTGGAAGGGGAGAATAAAACTGAGGGATGCTGGACTTGGCTCTTTTGGAGTTAGGAGTTCTTCACTTTCTTTGGGTCTCATTTGCCCCTTACAAGGTGGCTAAACTCAGTGCTAAGAACTTCACCCCTATTTTTGTGACTTGCCACCCAATGAACTGGGGCCTAAAGGATACTCAGAGCTTATGTAGAGCTGTTATATGACATAGGACCAGCACCCTCAGGAGAACTCTGTGTGGCCTCCCTACCAAGCCCCAAGGGACACACTTTGCATGGTGGCCTCTGACCACAAGGAGAGAGTATTTGTGGTTATGGGCAAAATTCCAGGACAGAGCTCTTGCCATTTCCCCATTTCCAATTTGTAGTCAGGCCAGATGGGCATTTGCATTGCAGGACACCAGAAGACCCAAGTGGGCAAAAGGAACCAGGATCTAGGGCGTGGATCTTTGGAATTCTGGGCCAATACTCTCAGGCCAGGCCCTCTACCTGACTGATCAGCAGTTTCATTGCCATGAACCAGGGGCCAGTAGGCCTCTGCAATCAAGTCCCAGTGTGCAGGGCTTAGGGGCCCCTCTGCCCGTGGGATGTGTCCGAGCCTCGTGCACAGCGCTCTGGTGGGGCAGTGCAGGAGCTCTGGGGCAAGCAGGAGAGTTCCCCACCCACAATGAGAGAATGGGGACAGTGGCCTGTGGAGAACTACTCAGAGGAGACACCAGAGGGCCGAGGCGTGGTCTGGGGAGGAGCGACCGAAGCAGAAGTTCAGAGCAGAGAGAGAACAGTGTGGTCAAGGGAGGAAAAGTGAGTTGGTGAGCTCAGAGTGCTGCACTGGGGCAGGGAGAGGTTGATGAGGACAATATTACGGAACCATGAGAGAGGCCACTGAGCTAGAGTTTGTGTCTCTTGCTGCAATTCTTAGCCCTGTTTTCAGGGCTCCAACCCCCACATGCAAACACACTCTTCTCGGGCCTGATCATCCCACTCCATTTTTTTCCACCCTAGTCACTGTGCTGTCCTCCATGTCTCCTTGCAGAAGAGGGGAACTTGCAACCCAAAAGCATGAAGAAATAGTTCAGTGTCACAGAAGTTCCCAGGAGGCATAACTCTTGGCCTCGGTTTCATGGGAATGCAATGTTGAGTATAACAAGGCTTCAAGGGCGTGGCAAGAAGGGCAGGTGCTGGTGCCAGGACTCCAGGGCTGTGGAGATGAGGCCTGGGTCAGGCCCCATCCAGGCTGCTCTCAGCTCAAGTCCTGTGCAGCCAGCTGGGGGATGGATGCCTGCTTCTGCTCTGGGAGGCCAGAGACACCTGCTCCAGCAGCAGCCTGGGAGGGGCCTCAGACCACAGCACCCCAGGGCCCGGGCTGCTCACCAGCTGGCACAAGCACCTGCTGAATATTTCAGGATGGAAAGTCCCTTCCCTGCTCTCCCCTCCCTCCATTATGGGTACCTGTGGCCAGGATCCTGTCACTGTGCGACAGGCAGTCAGGATCAGGTGGGTGAGGAGAGGCTTGGGCAGCCGTGCAGGTGGCACTTAGAGATGCAGAATTCACCCCGTGCGTGTGAGAATGAGCGACCAGTGGTGGGAAGTCTGGGCCTGGGTGCCTGGAGAAGTTGTCTCTGTGTCTCTAAATGTGACCAGTGCTAAGCTCCCCGCCTCCACTTACAGTGACTGATGTCCCAGGGTCCCAGGGTAACTAACAGCAGGAAGTCACTTGGGAGATTTTGTTTTCTTTGTGTAAAGAACTACATAGGAGACCAAGCTTGAGCCTCACTAAGCTTGTCTCTAAGTGGGTCTTTTGGTCAAGCTCTGTGAAGGTCATTGGACATCTGTCCCAGTGTGGCATTGCCTCCTCTGTCACCTTCATCCCCTTCCTTGACCACCCCCACTCACCTGCACTGTCCAAAGAGGCAGAAGGGTCACAGCAGAGGGACAACAAAGGGTAGTCTGCTTGCTGCCATCTCTTCTGTCCTTCATCCTGGGGACAGGCTTCCATCTTCTCCTTGTCCCCTCTCTTGACAGTTTACAATTCCATGACCTTAGTGACTTTGGGCATCTATGAGCTCTGAAGAACCAACACTCAGAATATACCTTGGTACTTGTTCACACGCCCCCTCTCTACCAGCAACAGGTTAAACATTGTCCAGATCTCACGTATCAACCTGGAGAAAGGCATCAGTTTGAACCATGTGAAGCATGCTGCTGTTTAACTGTTTATAATCTGCATAAAAGTTGTGTAGGCCAACTGAGCTTTTTTTTTTTTTTTAAGTCCAACACTGGGGACAGTGTCAAGAGTGGGCAGCTCTGTTTAATGGATGAATTCAACAGGACCAGGAGCTACAGCCCTGTGTTACCCAGGTCCTGACCTGAGTCGTGTGCCCAGGGCAGCCCAGCCAGAACTGGAGCCACCTGGGCAGCATTACAGCCTCTGTGACTTGCTTTCCTCCCCCTTCTATATCACACTCCAGCCACATCCCTGCCCGGCCTCCATCCTAGCAACTCTGGACATCAGCCCCTAAGCACTCAAGAATCTGGGCTTGCTTTCCAGATGTTTCTTGCCCCTCACCCCCAGGCCTCTGCTCTGTGTCTCCTCTGTGTGATGCCTTTTCCATGGCTCTGCTCCCTGGAGCCAGCCATTACTCATCCTGTAGAACTCGGCTTAGAGGTCACCTCCAGGAAGCCTTCTCTGACCTGCTGAGCACATGTTCTCAGTCATTCATAGATCCATTTATAAAACACATCTTTAGGAGTGCCCGGCTGCTCCAGGCCTTGTGCTCGGTGCTGGAAACACATCAGTGAGCTAGACAGGTGCAGTCCCTGCCCACACAAAGCTTCCTAAAGGACAGGTTTCTTTTCTGGCTCCTGCGTTTCACTGCATTATATTTGTAGTTATCATGCACCTTCCCTTCCAGCCTAGGAGATCTCCGTGGTCCCTGGTCCCAGCACTCAGCAGATGCTCAGGGAATGCTGCTTGCTTGGTTGTTTGGATGAGTGATTGAATGAATGGACTGTAGGGTGGCCCTGGCCCTAGCTGCCCTGGAAACATGAGTCTGAGTAAGAGAAGCACTGAGGGTACAAAGCCTTGGCCAGCACTGCTGCCTATTTATAGCCTTAAAAATGGGGTCAGAATGGCACGGGGAGGAAATGGGCCTACCCCAAAGGAGCCAATTCCAGCAGGGATTAATGGAGAAATAATGGTGAGTGAAATAACTCAAATGCTTAGAATTCAGGGACAGAGATGGGGGACATCACTGGTCAAAGCAGAAGTCCTGGGCTGTGCGATGGTTGGCCCTCCCCATCTCCAGCCCCACCGTAGGTGGCAACTTGGGGGAAGGAAGAAAGCTCAGTCTGTTAGAAAGAGCCTTGGATTCCTTTCCCAGTCAGGCCTCTGACTTTCTGTGTGGTCTTGTTATGTTACCTGCCCTCTGTATTTTGGGTCTTAGAACCACATGTGGTTTTTTATTTTTATTTTTTGCTGTACAGAGGATTGACCATACGGCCACTGAACTTGGTCTTACCAAGCTGCCTAGGCTGGTCTCCAACTTGTGATCCTCTTGCCTCAGCCTCCCCAGTCACTGGGATTACAGGTGTGCACCACCACGCCTGGCCTCCATGGGGCTCCTAAGGGACTTTCCCTTCCTCGTTCCAAGTAAGCCCTTGGAGGCGTGGCAAGAAGACTGGAGCTAGTGTGGATTAGGGCAGGTGGGCTCAGGCAGGTGGAGAGAAAAGCAATCATGGATCATGGCAGCAGCAGCCTACCCAGGGGCCAGACAGACACTAGAGGACCTGGCCCCAGTGACATCTTTCAAAGCTTAATATTCCAAATGCTGGTCCCAGGAGTTCCCAGCATGGAGAGAACTTTGCTAGAAATTCAGTGCCAAGAAAACACTCCACTCACTTCCCACACCACCTGCCTTCTTCTTTAAGGATCTTTCATCCCAGAGCCTGAAGAGTATCTTCACTGATTCATGCAACTGTCAGCTACTGAGCCCTTCCCATTCTCTGCTCCCACTCTCCTTATGCACAGTCCCTATCACCCACGGAGTCAAGAATTAAGAGGGAAGCAGGACTAAAGAGTTTTTAAGGCCTTTTGCAAAGCAATCATTCTGATTTCTTAGGCCTCTTTGTTTCTCCATCCATCCCAGAAGCTGATATTGGCCACTCTTCTTTTCTAGTATTGCTGGGCTGGGAGTATCCAGAGAGAAACTCAAAGGCTTTGGAGGTACAATTCCCAGAGGAGGCCAGACAGTTGTTCTGTCTCCTGTTCATTTATTCCTGTGACAAGTGCTTTAGTCTCCTTTGTCAGTCTTTGAGCAGTGCAGAGGGTGGGTCTGCTCCCTGCCCTCTGGGGTTCCTGGATCAGAATGCCTGCCCAGGTAAAGATGTCCTCAGGAATGGCATAGGCTCTAGCCCATGAGATCTGAAGTAAGGCAGAGGGAGCCTGGCCATAGGTAAAGTCACCTTCCTGTTCTCTGAGCTCCTTACAATGTGTCCTGCTCCGTGCATTTGACCTGTCTTAATCTCTCCTTCTTTGCCCAGGGGTACGATCAGGTTGCAGGGGATTCATGGATGGCGGGAAGAAGGCAGTGTCCCTTTCTGGTCACCCGCCCTGTCAGGACTTTAAATAGCAACACTGCGCCCACGCGTGCATACCTCAGAGGAGCCAGCCTCTGCAGACATAAACCAAAGAGCATGGGTCCTGGCTGGGTCCTGCAGTGTGGGTCCTGGAAGACCCAGGACAGTAGGGGGCTTGCTCTACCTGTCCACATCTCACTCCTGGAAGCCCAGTCTGTGGGCCACCCTGCCCCCTACAACTGTTTCCATGGAGCCCGTCCTGGTCCCTCCCCCACGCCCTTAGCTGGAATTAGCCTCTGCGGTTTCCCACATTACCTTGCTTCTGTCTGTCTTAGGTATTTGTCACAAGATTATGGTAATTTGTCTGCTTGTCTCTCTGCTCTGGGGGAGGAAGGAGCTCAGGGCTAGGTTCTTCTCTCCCCAGACCTTCAGCTCCCAATGTTGGGTCTGGCATAGATGAAGTGCCCTGTCACTGTGCCACGTGCTCCGTGAGGAACTCTGCTGTCCTTGGTTCTCCCTGCTCTCAGCTGCTCTCCTGGACCCCAGACTTCTCAGCACAGCGTGGCTGACCCACATCTGACTTCTCTGTGAACCAGCCCATTGTGCATTCCATTTAGATTCAATGTCTGAATCTCCTGGCTCTCTGCCCTCCTCTCCTTGCCTGCAAGGACCATGCCAACTTGTCCTTAGATGCCAGTTCACAGTTCAGTTTACGGAGCCCAGAGAGGTAGCACCTTGACTTGGCACTGAACACAAGGTGGGGTTCCAGGTCCTCTGGGCTCAGGACCTCCCCCTGACAGCGCCCAGGTTTGTGGAGCTGGAGAGCAGAGGGGAGCAGGGAAGGGGTCTGGCGTCTGTGGGACTTCCTGCAAGTGGTTCCTTCTTTGTGCTGGGCTGCCTCATGTCAATGATAGAGATCATCTTAAACACTCCTACAATTGCTAAAATAATCACGTTAATGGAGATGAAAGGACTTAGTAAACTATAAAGTACCATGAAAATAGAGGGATACCTGTTACTCCCACAGGTTCCTTTCCATCCCCTCCACTCAGCCAGCTTTTTAAACCCTCCTCTGAGTGTGGAAGGTGGTGTGGGGCTGTGGGCCTTGGCCAGGCCACCCTCCCTTGGAGAACTGGCACTGTCCTCTGGGCAGATGGTAGCAGCGGTATGAGAGAATCATCCTTACCCTCACTAGCGGTTTATGTGATCAGTACTTGATTTTGCAAGGGAAGGGGACTGAGTGTGGACCAGCGTTAGGTGTCTGACCAGAGGTTGGGGCTGGAAGACCAGTCCAAGTCCAAGGTCAGCACCTCATTCTCTGCTTTTCTCTCCGCAGGGTGCCAAGTACAGGGGCTCCATTCATGACTTCCCAGGCTTTGATCCCAGCCAGGATGCTGAGGCTCTGTACACCGCCATGAAGGGCTTCGGTGGGTGCTATACCAACCAGAGTGGGTCCAGCAGGAAGGAGGATTCATTGGAAGTTGAGAAGAGTCCCAAATGTGGGCATAGCCAGGGTTCTGTGGTGTTGGTGGGGGAGGGGTACGAGATGGTGTGACGTAGTCCTTCTTCCTATTCCTCCTCTTCCTCCTTTTTTCTTTTTTTACAGTGGATCAAACCCAGTGCCTCACACATACTAGGCAAGCACCCTCTCACTGAGCCACATTCCTAACCTTATGGGTTTTTGTTTTCTTTTTTTTTTGTCTGCTTTTATTTTTCACAATTGTATCATAAAACATCCCAGGCGAACAGAAAAGGTATGAAGAATCATGGAAACTTCACCCATAGACCTGCCACCCAAATTAAGGAACTAGTGTTTCACTGGTGTAGTTGAAATCTCCTTGGAAGGACCCCTTCCTGATGATACACCCCTTGCCTTATCTTGTGGTGACCACTATCCTGAACATGGCACTCATTGTTCTCTTAGTTTTGTTTTGTGTTTGAAAGAACCCTGAACCAGGGAAAACACCAGGCTTTCTAAGTCGGGCTCACTGTGTGACTCTGGGTGAGTCCTTGCCCCTCTCTGGGCCTCAGTTTCCTCATTGGTGCAGGAGCTGGATCAGGGCCCTCTGAGATATTGTGTGTGCTCTGCCCCATCTCAGTGAGGACTTGAAAGGTCCCCATGGAGCCTGTGCCCATCACCTCCTCCTTGCGAGCTGATGACTTTAAAGGGTCTGCAAGGCTATGCCCAGGGGAGGAAGCAGCTCTAGAGCTTCCTAGAGGCAGGATGGTTGGAGTGACCAGTGCCCTCCTCTCTCCCAGGCAGTGACAAGGAGACCATACTGGAGCTGATCACCTCCCGAAGCAATAAGCAGAGGCAGGAGATCTGCCAGAGCTACAAGTCCCTCTATGGCAAGGTGAGCACAGCGACTGGAGGGCTGGTGGGTGGGGTGGGGTGGGGGGAGGTGCCACTCACCTGTGTTCTGGTTCTTCCCTGAGTCTTTTTCTCCAGGGCAGCCTCTGCTGACACTTCTGCATCCAGAACCTGTCCTTCCTCTTTTTCTTCCTTCAGTCTCGAATATGGCTAGAGTGCCTGCTGTATGCTGTGCTTTGTGCCACACGTCAGGGCTACACTGGGGAATAAGATCTAAGCAGTGTCCACTCCGTAGACTCCCAGACTGTGGGAGAGACACACAGTGGACAAGGAAGCTGACTGTGGGGAGGGGGCACAGTGCTATGGCCTTGAACCTGCACAGCCTGTTGGCTGGCTGGATCATTTCAGGCGCATTCCCTGAGGTCTCTAAGGTTGTTTCTAAGGGCTGATGATGGCGCATATTTCCAAGAGCTGCAGTTCCTTGAGATTACTAAACCCAGTGCCTGTCAGAGTAAGTACTCATTAAATATAATTCTTATTATTATAACTGCGCTTCCCCACCCCCAGGACCTCATTGCTGACTTGAAGTATGAGCTGACAGGGAAGTTCGAACGGCTGATTGTGGGCCTCATGAGGCCACTTGCCTATTGTGATGCCAAAGAAATTAAAGATGCCATTTCGGTAAGAAGTGAGGGCGAATGTGTGCGTGTCAGGGATGGGGGCGTGGCGATAGGAAGATCCCGGGCTCTACAGCCAGCATCTGGTGAGCCCTGCACTCACCCAGTAGCTGTGTCCTGCTGCAAGAGGCAGCTTGCCAAAACCCTAGCCCAGATGTGGACAGATGTCAGAGCAAAGCAAAACCTCATGAAAAGGGCCCTTGGCCCAAAGCCCCACACTAGGAGCTTGTAGTCCCGAGTGAGTGTCCAACATGCAGCAGGCCAGGGACACACTAAAGGAGGTCCACAGGGCAGGTCCTGGACCTGGAGTGGCTGGAAGGGCCCCTCAGAAGATGAGAGGATCAAGTTGAGCACCAAACCTGGAGAGAGTTAATGGACAGGAGTATGGAAGTCATTCCAGGCTGAGGGAAAATGGCAGGAGAGGTTGTGGAGGTGTTTTCAGGGTATGAGGAGCTCAGTCTGGTTGAGGCAGAGGATTGCCCTCTAGGAAGAAGGTAGAGATTTAAAAGCCCTTAATTGGGGCTGTGACTGTGGCTCAGTGGTCAAGCACTTGCCTAGCTGTGTGAGGCACTAAGTTTGATCCTCAGCACCACATAAAAATAAATAAAATAAAGGTATTCTGTCCTTCTACAGCTAAAAAAAATTATTTTATTTTTTTTTTCAAAAAGTTCTTCACGTTTTATAAGTTGTCCTTCTACAGCTAAAAAAAAATTATTTTAATTTTTTTTTTAAAAAGTTCTTAAATTTACCTAGCACTTCACATTTTGTAAGTTGCTACGGTCTTTGCTGCCAACACACTAACAAGTATAAACTGATACACTTAGCTACGGGAGCAAATATGGCCATCTCAATCTCCCATTTAGTGAGCAGCTAACATCGTCTGCATTTTACAGAAAACTAAGGCCCAGAAAGATGATGTCTTTCTATCTATCTCTTTCTATTTTTCTTTCTTTTTTAAGTTGTTTTAAGATTTTTATTTGATATACAAAGAGCTAGCATGGTTCCTTTCACTGGGTGGATGTCTTGGATAATCCATTCCAGGAAGATCACTCAGTCCAATTTAAAGAGACCTGTGTCCTGCTGACACACTGGTGGCACATGCTGAGCCCATATTTCCCAGTCAGGCTGTGGCAGTTTGAAAGATTCACCAAGAATAAGAGCTGTGGTCAGATTTCTACAGGGGCCTTCGGTAGACCTGCTGGTGACCCACCTGGCTTTCAGGGGTAGAGCTAGGCAAAAAAACAAAGACACGATCAGGTTTCTTAGTGAGAAGTCATAAGAGCAAGCTGCCCAGAGCGGGAGGTCCAGAACCCTATCTTCTGAGTCCCAGGGCAGCAGCTCCCAGCTGGAGTCCAGGAGCTAGGGTAGGAGCACCCTGATGCTGGGTGGCTGGTGTCCTACTATCCCTGCTCCTCACTCCCGTGCACTGCTTCTCCAGGGCATCGGCACCGATGAGAAGTGCCTCATTGAGATCTTGGCTTCCCGGACCAACGAGCAGATCCACCAACTGGTGGCAGCATACAAAGATGGTGAGATGGGCAGGAGGGGCCATCAGGATCTTCAGATATGAAATGAAGATGATTTCAAGGGTGGGACCCTCAGAGTATCTATCCACCTTCTTCTCTCTGATCCTTCCATCCACCCATCCATCTTTCCAATGAGTACCTGCTCTGTGGTGGGTGGATTAATGAGCTAACAAAGAGACACACACACACACAGATAAACTTGATAATAAACATTGTGCTTAAATGTTATGAAGAAAACAAACAAGGATCAGACTCTGGCGAGGGAGAACCCACTTCAGATAGGTCAGCAGGGAAAGCCTGTCTTGGGAGAAAACAAGGAACTAATTGTGTGAAGAATGGAGAGACAGTCCTTCTGACAGAGAGAGCATCAAATCCAAAGGCCCTGAGGCAGAAAGGAGCCTGGTAGACACGATGAGGCGAGAGAGGTAGAGGGCAAGGCAGGCTCACACAAGGCCTTGAAAGCCAAGGGGGAGATGATGTTTTATTCTGAATCCAGTGATGAGTAGGGTCTTTAAGACTGTTAATCTTGCCACTGTGGATTGGAAAGAACCAAAGAAAAGCTGTAACCACCATCCTTGAGAGATGGTGTTGTCCATGGTGGGATGTCTGGGAGGGACAGAGAGAAGTAGATAGATTTCATGTCCTGATGTCATAGAACCAATAACTGCAAATATACACATGGTGGCCATGTAGACTGGGTTTGGGATTTGTAACAAATAGCTAATCATTTTGGAGGCAGCAAGGGACCTTTATCCTGGATCACTGAAGCCTCTGGGGATGAGGCTAGATCTCGTGTTCCTTCCTGCAGCCTACGAGCGAGACCTGGAGTCGGACATCATCGGCGACACCTCTGGCCATTTCCAGAAGATGCTGGTGGTCCTGCTCCAGGTTAGTTCATGTTAGCCCCTCCCTGGAGCTCTCTCCCAGAGTGCAGGTTGAGGACCAGGGGCACCCTCCTCCAGGCTTCTCAGACAAGTGTCCTGCGAGGGGGGCTTTTTGGGGTAAGGTCCTTCTCTTGCACACTGCCTTCCTCACTGCCTACCGCATGACTGCCTCTATCTTCTAGAGCCTGAGATGGTTTCTCTGGCTCACCTGGGTGTGGAATCAGGGAGCCAAGGGGTCTGGGCCTTTTCTTCTGGCTTGCTCATGGCCCTTCGGAGACCCACACTTCCTTGGCACACACTCCTGTCTTGTGACCAGCATTCTCTCCCGTGAACTCCTTTCTCTGCTCTACACATCCTTCCTCCCCTCTCGGGGCCTCCCTCCTGCCACTGCTTCTCCAGCCATCACACATGCCCAGGATACCAGGAGGGACGTGGTGCTGCAGGGCCGCCTGGCTCTGCTGCCTTCTCCCAACCTGCCCGAGGAGTTCACCACAAGAGGACTCTAAGAAGGCCACACCACTGTCCATGGCTGAATTCAGTCTGCCACATTGGATTTTTGTTTCTTTTGTTTTCCCAGTGTTTAAAAAACAATCAGAATAACCAAACCAAAAAACCTTGAGTTAATTGCTGACATTCAAAAATAGGTTTTGAATAACCAGATTTCTAAGTTCTTTTGATTAATAGAAAATTCTGGCAATATCAGGCCTGCAGTGACTAGAAAATGTGTCTCCCCTGCGTGCTTCACTATATCATTTATCTCCCTGGCACCGTGGGGACAGGCAATGTGTCAAATTCAGCTCCAAGGACCAAACCTTTCTGAAGCCCCCTATATAAATCAAGCCACTACAGCTGGGCGCAGTGGTGCATTGTAGTCCCAGCTACTTGGGAGGCTGAAGAAAGGGGATCACAAGTTCCAGGCCAATTTGAGCAACTTAATGAGACCCTGTCTCAAAAAAAAATAATTTTTAAAAAATAATAATGAGCTGTACTAGTGGTATAGCACTTTGCCTAGCATGCATAAGGCCCTTGGTTCGCCCCTTGTGCCACAGAAATAAATAAATAAACAAAGCAAGCCACCACTTTGTCCCCTCTCTCCACTTCTCTCTTCCCCTTCCCTGATTTTCACTAATTCTTCCTAATTGACTTCTTCCCATTTCCATAATAACCCACACCCCATATTAACCAGCTGAGGATTTATCAGGAGTGGGAAAATATGACTTTTGCCCCATTTTCAAAGCTGATTTTTACTGGGGAGGAAATGCCCACTCCTGGATCTTGGCATCAGGGATTGTTGCCTCTTCAACATCTAACAAGTGGTAGCAGTGTGGCACAGATCTCAGGCATGCCAGCCACATTGCATGGTCAGTCCCAGAGAAAGCCCGGAGGGCGAGACACAGTATCAGAGGGAGAGGGGATGGAGCACAGCCCCGGCCAGGCCAATTGCAGATCTCTGCCCATGAGCACAAGGAGCTCAGTATGGTTTTCCCCTGTTCCCTTTGATTAGCTTCCTGTTTCTAAGCCTCCTGTATCAGATGGGGCATAGGGCTTGGGCAGAGCAATAGAAGCAACAAAAGGATGTGGTATTTTTGTAGCCTGCGAGTTCAGATCTTGGGGTTCAAGTCCCAAATCCTCATTGCTACGTTGGGTCTGGAAGCTCCTAATAATAAAATGCAAATGTGCAATCCCTTTGTCCCCCTGGTATCATTGTAGGGAGGTGCTGTGGGCAATGCCAAGTCCTGTGGCAGGGGCCATCCAGAGTTCAGAGCCTGTCTTCAGAACTCCCCTCAGTTTAAGGCTCTGTGCTTGCTTCCCTTAGGTTGGGGTCACCTGGAAGGACCTTGGTTGTTCTCAGGACTCTCCTGTTTGGTCACAGCCTGGGAGGGGGACCCTGTGATTCCCTGCAGCATAGATGCTGCTTTCTTGATCCACTGGCATCTGCTGTTTCTTCTGATCTAGTCACTGCTCCTGGATAACTCTGGACCACGAGGGTCCCCCAGCCTTCCCCGTCTCCACCGTCACCCAGGCCCCTCTCCTGGCTCTGGAGCATTTGAAATATATTTCTTGTCTCTCTGTCCAGGGAACCA
The DNA here is from genome assembly GCF_902686455.1 of Sciurus vulgaris. NCBI lineage: Eukaryota > Metazoa > Chordata > Mammalia > Rodentia > Sciuridae > Sciurus > Sciurus vulgaris. The sequence continues at coordinate 29,665,858 of NC_136466.1, forward strand.
GGGAGGAGGACGATGTAGTGAGCGAGGACTTGGTACAACAGGACGTCCAGGTAAACGGGCACTGATGAGGTCCCCAAGGCACAGCAAAGGAGCCTTGAGAGAGGGGAGAGGTCGGGGGTCCTGGGAAAGGCTGGAGGTGAAGTCATTTGTATCAAATACCATAAATACCTCAGCATTTGGCACTTTGTTGAAGAAAAGGTCTAAGTTATCTTTCAAAGGTATATAACATGTAAAACTCGTGGGATGCATTTTGAAGGTTTCATTGTTTATTCATTCATTTATTTCATGTTTATTGAAGTAAAACACCTACTGTGTGCTGGGCACTCTGCCAAGCCTTGGGTAATCACTAATGAACAAAATCAGACAGTACTGGGAAAGACGGGCTCATGTTGATCCCACAAACACCTTCTCTATCCATATACCATACTGCAGACATTTTAAGTACCCACCCTATGTCATTGTGAGTATAGGAACAGCTAAAGAGACTACTGTGACATTCTTGTTGGGAGGAGAGCAATGGTTAGGAGACAGATCGATGAGCAGATCATAATGCACAGTGATACAGAAGCCTTGAAGAGGGGAAAAGACCCCTGCAAGGACATCAGGAAGTACTTTGAGAAAGAATGGACCTTTAATCTGGGGCAAGAGGTTGAGTAGAAGCTTCCCCAGAAAGAAGGAAGGCCTCTAGGTTTATGCAGAGGTCCAAAGGCTACTAGTTACTGACATGTTCAGGGATCAGGAATAGTTCTGAATGGCTTGGCCAGTATGTCCTGTCCCCTCAGGTTTCTTCTTTAAGTCCCACCTCTTCCCCTTTAGGACCTGTATGAGGCAGGGGAACTGAAATGGGGAACAGATGAGGCCCAGTTCATTTACATCTTGGGAAATCGCAGCAAGCAGCATCTCCGATTGGGTAAGCTCCAGAGAAGACCTGCAGCTGCCCCCTACTGCAGTCTGCCCTTTTGAAATCCCTGTTTCTTCTCAGTGTGAGGGGACACTCTCAGACATCCTGTCTCTGTCTCACTCAGTGTTCGATGAGTATCTGAAGACCACGGGGAAGCCAATTGAAGCCAGCATCCGAGGGGAGCTGTCTGGGGACTTTGAGAAGCTAATGCTGGCCGTGGGTAGGTCATCATGGTATATTCCCAGGACCTTCGAGGGATTCTGGGATACCAGCCCAGGAGTGAGGCATGGAAAAGAGAAATTATATGGTAGTTGAGAAGGAGAAAAATGGATGAGCCATGGATTCTAAAGGTGTAGCCAGGGCAGCATGGCTGAGGCAGGAAAGGCAAACAAGTTGAATCTCAGGTACTGACCTCCAATACCAGAAGGAGAAAGTGCTGAGCTTTGGGTTGGGATAATGATAATCATGATCAGAGGCTTATGTGGAGGGTCTGCTGTACCACACACCACACTGAGTAGCCATGTCGTTATCTCCATTTCACTGATGAGGAAACTGATTCTCACAGAGGCTGAGTCAACAGGTAATTTGATAATGAATTCGAGATGCTCTGAAGATGGGATGCCAGGAGCTGACCGATCAATGATGGAGTCTAGATTCAAACCCAGGGCTTATAGCCAAGCATGGTGGTGCACACCTGTAATCCCAGTAGCTCAGGAAGCTGAGGCAGGAGGATCGCAAGTCCGAAGCCAGCCTCAGCCAGATAGCGAGACCCTAAGCAACTTAGCGAGACCCCATCTCAAAATAAAAAATAAAAAGGGTTGGGAATGTGGCTCAGTGATTAAGTGCCATAGGCTAAATTCCCAGTACCAAAAGAAAAAGCAGGGCTTCTCCCAAATTTGCTGTTGACCTGGGTGGGCAGGTAACTTACCGTGCTGGGCCTCACTTCCTCCATCTATTAAATGGGGGAGGGCAGATATGCTGCCTGACCCCAGTCATTTGCAAGTTTGACGTTCCAAGAGTCAGTGCAACTGAGTCAACAATAAACTGTGTTTGTATTCTGTGGAGGAGGCCTCATCTTCCACCCAGAGCTGCCCCCTCTAGCCCTGTGTGACATAGACAGGTTCTAGAACACTCTACCAGCAAAATCCAAAGTATTGGACTGCCAGTACCTTTCTGGTGTAGCAGAATCTAAAGAAGCACCTTTTCCACCTCCACCCCAGACTCTACCCACTGACCTGGCCCAGTTCCCTGTGAAACCTGAAAAGATAAGAAAGATGAAGTGGGCCTTTGAGATGAGCTACTCAGATTTCAACAGGCTCATTTCCTGATTTCTTTATCCCCTGAGTTTGTGATAAAGGCAAGTGGATCTGAGGTGCTCTGGGGCTAAGGGCTGTCAGGAGCCAGGGTTCTTCCTGCCTTTGAGCTAGGTGGCTCTTAAGTCAAGGAAAGCTAGAAGGGCTCAGGCCATCCCTTCTGCATTCTGAGGCAGCCAGAATAACTCTCCCTCTTCCTCCCTCTTCCAGTGAAATGTATCCGCAGCACCCCGGAGTATTTTGCTGAAAGGCTCTTCAAGGCCATGAAGGTGTGTGGTGGGTTGCTATAAACAAGGTTGAGGGAGGGGCCTCTGCTTACCCCGACAGGACTGTTGGAACTCTGGAAGTCTTTAACATCTACTGGCCAAAGAGAACCCTTCAGGGATCGGCCATGGGCCTGACTTGGTTATGGCACTCTGTCCCAGGTGAACTCCAGAGCCTGGGACAATACCTGCTCACGTATCCTGCCACTGGTATACCTGCCCTGACCTCACAATCGGTCATAGGGTACGGTGGCAGACAGCACCCAGTCCGTCCAGTTGTATGGGTCAGCAGCCCACACTTTTAAAAAATGGTGATTAACCAGAATGTTTATATGCAGTGTGCATAGGTAAGAACACTTAAAAACACTTTGGGAAACACTTTGACATCTTCTGCCAAGACTCCTTATGACCCAAGTCCCCTCTGGGTGTGTTCCTGAGAACAGTATTTCACAGGTTTTCACACATAGGACAGAGAAACCGAGGCTGTTTCCATGGCACACCAGAGTAAGTGAAGGCAGTCATGGGCTGCCAGAGGCCCAAGGCCCAGGAGCCAGGCTTTCCTGGCTCTGCTTGGCCAACCCAGACAGGACTGTCCACCATGCTCCATCTGCCAGTGCACTATAGTGAGGTTGGGCAGCTCAGTTCTGGAGAGATATTTGCCTGTATACATGCTCCTAAAGATGCTCACGACATTATCATCTGTATTAGGAAAAAATGGACTATGATCCCATGTCCATCCAGAGGAGCATGGAAATGTATTTGCAAATTTCCAAAATGTACACATCTAAGTGTATTACTTAGAGTTACAAAGTTATGGTAAAATTTTAAGGAAAATCAAGAATGAAAGTGATATAAGCAGGAAGAAGACAAGATTTATAAAAAGCAAGAAGGGATACACAGGGACCTTCAGAGGGAACATCAATGTCTGCCTTTTATTCTTTACTGGGACCGAAACTGGGGGCTGTCAGCACCATAACCTTCTCTCAAGACCCTGTTACTCAAACCTACTTGTCTTTCAGGGCCTGGGAACTCGCGACAACACCCTGATCCGAATCATGGTCACCCGGAGTGAGCTGGATATGCTTGACATTCGGGAGATCTTCCGGACCAAGTATGAGAAGTCCCTCTACAGCATGATCAAGGTCAGCAGACCTAATGGGGGTGAAGAGAGGAGCAGAGCGCTTCTGCCAAGACAGAGGGCTTAGGAACCACTACCTGGAGCAAAGGCACCATATGAGAAAGCTGGGAGTCTCTTGGAAATTCCAGGAGCCCGTGACCCTGGGCATTTTCAAGGGAACTCAAGTGTCAGGGATGCTTGTGAGAAGTGAGGCTGAAAAGGAAGGCAGAGGGGGATCTTGGAGGGCACGTGATTAGGTTTAAGATAAGGACTCTGCCCCAGAGGCAATGAGAATTCACAGTCACTAGAAGATGGGAGTCATTGAAGAACAAATCAGAGTTAATTGAGGAAGCCCTTGGCCATGGCCAGACGTTGCAGATGCCTGTGAGGTGTTCAGCTCATGAGCCTTCGTCAAGAGACAGATAAAAAATTGGGGGGGGGGGGGGTCTTTGTTTTGTTTTGTTTTGAGCAAAGTTTTATGATAACAGGGAACCAGATCCCACTTGTGTTCCTAAGTACGTTTCCAAATTTTGTGCAACGTTAAACCAGTGTCTTTACCCCAGTACTTCTCACAGCCTTTAATATTTTGAAGTTCTTTAAGAAGTCCCAGGCAGGATATAGAGTATGTCATCTTTATCAATATATGTATCTATCAGATATAGAGTTGACTTTTAGCATTTCCCAGTATTTTTGTTCATGGAACCCTAGTTCCATGAAATATTTCCCTTAGAAGGGCTGGATAGGGACTCATGGTGGTGTGCTAAGGCTCTCTCACACTGGCATCTGACAGCTAGAAATCTCCATTGTTGGAAGTATTTACACCACAGAAATTGGCAAATACCTTCCTTCCTTCCTACTTTTCTTTCTTTCTTTCTTCTTTTCTTTTCTTTTTCCCAGAGAGGCTTGTTTTTAAATATTGACCAGCACACCCTGTTAGGTGGTCCAGGACACCTCAACATTTTTTCATTCCGATGTGAATGCACGTGCAGCCCTCCACTCTTTGGGGCTATGCAGAACTTTCCCTTCTGTCTGAGAAGAACCCAGGGCTGGGTGAGAGGTCACCTTTATTTCTCTTTCTTCCCAGAATGACACCTCTGGCGAGTACAAGAAGGCTCTGCTGAAGCTGTGCGGGGGAGATGATGAGTAAGTGGCTCCTTGGGTCAGGCCGGAGGGAGTGGCCTGGGACTCTCCTGGCTTTCATCCCGGTGGATGAATTGGACCAGCTGGGGCTCCCTCTGAGCCAGGAGCACCATGCAGGTGAAAGGTGGCCTCTGTTGATAGCTGTTGTGCTTGTGGGTCTGGGTGAGGGTCTGTGTGTCTGAACGTGAATGTGGTCTCTCATCCGTGGAGATGTCTCTATTCTTGTGAACTTGGAAAGTGAATCTGGAGTTTGGACCAGGAATCAGAATATGGGGATCCATCCAGGTGCAGTGGTGCTCACCTGCAATCCCAGGTGAAAGGAGGGAGAGTGTTTTGGGTGGAAGAACTCAAATGTAGAAAGGCCTGGAGACAAGAAGGAACCACCTGGTTTGTTTATATAACTGAGTTCACACTTCTGTGGCACATTGAAGAGAAAAATGAAGCAGAGAGATGGGAAGGACCCAGGGCTTCGTCCTCTAATGTTAAGTTGGGCCTTGGCTTTACAAATTTGTAGAAAGAGAATTGTGGGTGCTCTGATTTTCCTTCTCTGAGGTCTTAAAGAATCAATTAAACATCTGGGCATGGTGGCACTTGCCTGTAATTCCAGCAATTTGTGAGGCTGAAGCAGGAGGATGGCAAATTCAAGGCCAGCCTGAGCAACACGTGAGACTTTGTCTCAGAATAGAAAATCAAAAGGGCTGGAGTGTAGCTCAATGATAGAGCACCCCTGGGTTCAATCCCCAGCATGCACTATACCCTCCCCAAAAAATATCCATTAAGGAAGGAAGGGATACAAGAGCCTCTGCTAACTTTGGTAAGTGCCATGGGGGCTGCTGATTTAAGGCATTGACTGACCCCTGATACATCAGAACTTAGCAGGAGATGTAAAGACACTATATCCCACCCCTTGGCCTTTGAGAGGACCAAGGGTTTTGAGGGTTTGAGACAGAAGTCACTTATGTTATTAAGAAGAAAGGGAAGGTCCAAGGAGTGGAAAAATCCTTCCCCACTTGGGCCTGTGGCCAAGAACGCTTCTAGAGAAGCCAGTGTTTCAGGGAGCTGGAGGGCAGCTCAAGAGAGGATGAAGATGCTCAGGAATGGAGGAAGGGCTCTGGCTGAAGAGAAAGTAAAGCCACAGGTGTGTGTGTGGGGGGGTGTGTGTGTATGTGTGTGTGTGTGTGTTGGTGTGAGTTGGTGTGTGTTGTGTGTGTGGAGCATTACCCATAATGACATTTCCTCCTTCCCCTCCTCGACCCTCCTCAACCCCCTCCATTCCAGTGCTGCTGGCCAGTTCTTCCCGGAGGCAGCGCAGGTGGCCTATCAGATGTGGGAACTTAGTGCAGTGTCCCGAGTAGAGGTCAGACCCTCCCCACCTCCTGCTTGACCTCTTGACCACCAGCTTCCACTCTTCTGCTTGCACCTTCCTGCTGCTCTGGTTGGCACCCAGCTGCCCCCTGGTGGCCAACCTGAGACAGATTCTCACAACTGCAGCTTTTTCTCCCTCGGAGTGATGAATTGGTGGGGGGACATTCTGGAGGGGCACCTGTGTCCTGCATTAACTTCTAACACACTGGGAAGTATTCTGGCCCACTCACTGCTAACAGGGCTTGCTCAGGCGGAGACCTGGCTGGTTCCATGGGGTTCCTGTCCCATCCTGGGTCCAGTAGCTGGGCTTCCCAGACATACACACCGAGAACAGATGGATCCCCTGGGTGCACTGAAGAAGTCGAGGCTGTGCTCTGAGCATCCTCAGACCTGGGTTCACAAAGGACAGGGATGAAAGGTTTCACAGAAGCACTTGGGACAAACCATTCCAGAGACCAGCAATGCTTGGCCCACACAAAAATTTGAAACCTTGGATTCTATCTGTTACTGGTTGTGCTACTTTTGGCAAGTACCCACCTCTCTCTGGGTCTTTGCATCTTTAAAATGAGAGTTAGACATGGCTGTCTTGGTGGCCTTAAGGGCTCTTGAGCTCTGCTGTTCTTGTTATAAGGCAAGAATATTGATGTAGATGATCTTAAGTTATACAAGAAAGACCTTTGTTTGGCAGGTTGGAGGGCCCTCCATGGCATTAAGAGACACTGAACCCCACAAAGTGGGAAAGTGACTCCTCTTCAGTTCCATCCACCTTTCTGATTATGTCAAAGAAATAGTCTCAGCTTGGTGCCAGCTGAGTCTCAGTGCTAATTGACTGTCCTTTTTCACAGAGTAAAGGGCTAAGTGCGGTGGCACATGCCTATAATCCCGGTGACCCAGGAGGCCAAGACAGGAGGATCCCAAGTTCCAGGCCAGTCTCAGCAACTTAGCAAGACCTTGTCTCAAAATATGAAAAGTAAAAAGGGCTGGGAATGTAACTCAGGAGTAAAGTGTCCTTGGGTTTAACCCCTTGTACGAAAACCAAAAAAGAATGGAGGGAGCTGGCTCTAAGTTCAGAGCTTTTGGCAAGCGATGATATCTTGTGAAATTTGGTCAGAGTTAATGTGTTTTTTGTTTTTATTACATTTTTATGGGTTATTGGCTTTTTATAACATGTGATACTGATTTCCTAATTTGTGATAGTAATATAAATTATTTTCATCCATTAATTCATTTAACAAATATCTCTTGATGCCTATTATTAGTCAGGCACTATCGTGGGCACAACAGGATATATCCAAGGACAAAGACAAAGTAGACAAAAATCCTTGCCCTTACGTGTATTCAAATGCACTTCAGAATTAATGGGTTGGGTCTGAGTAGCTCAGTGGTAGAACATGTGCATAGCATGTGGGAGACCCTGGGTTCCACCCCCAGCACCAAAACCAAGAACAAAACGAATGTGTTTAAGTAAAACCGAAAAGAAGTTGAATTAGGAAAAATATGAAGACTAACACAGGGTCTGTGCAGATGTAGAAAATAGTGTGAAGTTCACTTGGGAGCAACTGAAATTTGGGAAACTCTGTTATAATATTTCAGAACATTTTGGCTGCCTTTTTAGGGGCAGTGACCCTAATGGGCATCAGGGCCCTAGAGACAGGGTGGCATTCTGAAGGACTGGGGCCCCCCAATGGAGTAAGCAGCCGCAGGAAGCTGGGTCAGGGTGAGTCCTATAGTAGAAGCGGCTCCTTTTCCCTCAGCCAGCTCTTGCCCTGCTCCAGGCCTGAGACCGCCTCTCTCCTCTGTCTCTCTCAGCTCTGGTGCAGGGTCTGTCTGCTGTGCCTTCCCCCTGCCTCTTTCCCCAACGCTGCTTGGTTTGGAGCTCTCGTGGGGAAAGCTTCCCCTGTTCGCATGCTCCTCTCTTGGCCTGGCCCCGGGGCCTCTAGACACCTATTCATGCTCTTTCTGCTTCTCACAGCTAAAGGGAACTGTGCGCCCAGCAGATGACTTCAACCCTGACGCAGATGCCAAAGCCCTGCGGAAAGCCATGAAGGGAATTGGTAAGGAGCACATGAGGGGCAGGATTGGCCTCTCTGAGGGGCAGCAATGTGGCAGGTTTGGCAATGCGCTGGGCAGGACAGAGGGAGGGGACCTCCAGCTAGTGTCCATATAATGAGGAGGCCGAGTCTTCACCCTGCCGGGGAGCCTCCCGGCTCCTTCAGCGTAGGAAGGAAGGGCATGAGGGACACGAGGGTTTGATTGGAACTTGACAGGAGTCTTCCCTGACCAGGGTGCCCCCCAGGCCCTTGGGAGCAATATACTTGTTTGAAAGTATTAGGCCATAAAACCTGGATTTGTGCTCTGGATTTGTTGCTGACTCACGATGTGACTTAGTCAAGTCCTTCAACTGTTCTGGGTAAAATGAGGGCCATTGACCCTGTAGCTGAGGATCCCAGTCCTGGAATGAGAGCACCCCCTGCTGGTCAGCTCTTCCAGGCTGGCATTTGCCAGCTGTGGAAAGGGCCCACGGCACCCAGCTGGGCCTGTGCTCAGAAAGCCCAGCTGGGGACAGAGTAGCGGCTTTGGCTTCTATCATCTTTCTCCTCAACAGCAACTCTCAGGGGGCTTTGGGGTAAGTCCCCCTTTCCCAGGCCTCATTTCTGTTTGTCTCATGGGAATAACATCCGCCAAGCATACCTAGGTCTGTAAGACGATGGATGTAAAAATGCTTTGGAACATAGAGTCCTGTGCCAGATCTGAGGTTGATGGCACTGTCTGAGCCAAGATTAGAACACAGAGTCCCTGACTCCCGACCCAGTGCTTCCCCCCTCCTAGGTGTCCCTTTTTCTCAACCAGTGACATGACAAAAGGAAGCTGGGAGGAATCCAGGGGAAGTCAGTGGCCTGAGCCAGAGGCAAGGTGCCTGCAGGGGCTCAGGAGCACATGACTCGCTAGCCAGATTTCTCCCCAGATGGGGACCATCACTGGGGGGACATGGGGTAGCTGAGTCACAAGCCTTCCTCTGAGGCATGTGGCTTTGATGACTCAGGAACCGACGAAGACACCATCATTGATATCATCACACATCGCAGCAATGCCCAACGCCAGCAGATCCGGCAGACCTTCAAGTCTCACTTTGGCCGGGTAAGGGCCTCCTCCTGAACCCCAGGCCCCCCATCCACCTCCCCGAAGCTCACCTCCTGTCACGCTCAACTCTGCATGGTTGGGCACAAATGTCTTCTTGGCAATGGGACCTCATGTGGTCAGGTGATTTTGGAACATCTCCAGTACTGGGTTCGGGCTGCCACAGACACGCCTCTTGGTTCCCCAGTTCCTTGCTATCAGTGACAATTGTGCAAGATGGCACAGCAGAGGCAGAAGCTCAGCATGGGGCCAGGATCAGGGGTAGGAACTGTTTTCAGATGGTGCTTTAGGGGACTTGAAGTTCCTCTGTGCAGAGAGAGAGCTGGCATCAGGGCCCCAAGACTGAGTGTCAGTGATTACTGCACCTTGGTGGCACCTGGCCTAGACTGATGAGTTTCCCCCAGGATGGACGTGGTGTCCTGCAGCATTGCCTCCAAGGAGAGCAGGTCTGCCTCTTGGTTCTTTTTCTCCCACTCTCTTTGCTTTCATCTAAATAATAAATGCAAGCCAGGTACATTGGTTCATGCCTGTGATCCTAGCAATTCAGGAGGCTGAGCCAGGAGAATCACAAGTTTGAGGCCAGCCTGAGCAACTTGGCAAGACCCTTTATCAAAATAAAAACTAAAAGGGGCTAGGCATGTAGCTCAGGGTACAGCACCCTTGGGTTCAATCCCCAGTACCAAATAGATAGGTAGGTAGGTAGTTAGATAGATAGATAGATAGAGTGATCGATTCATTATCAGCAAAGACAGACAGGCTCCCATGACTTTCTCACAGGGAGATCGTGTCCTCATTTCCTATCTTCTCCCTGTCCTGGGTAATGTGTGAGTAAGTGTTGATGTTGTCATGACCTTGGCCCTGCCCCTTTGCAGGACTTGATGGCTGACCTGAAATCTGAGATTTCTGGAGACCTGGCGAGGCTGATTCTGGGGCTCATGATGCCACCGGCCCATTATGATGCCAAGCAGTTGAAGAAGGCCATGGAGGTATAGTGTGGACACCAAAGGGCTGGGGTCTAGTCTGCTGGGTCTGGTGGGGACACAGGTGGTCCTCCTAAGCCCAGAGGTCAGGACTGTGGCCAAGATGGTCTTTGCCTGGATGTTCCAGGGAGCTGGCACAGATGAAAAGGCTCTGATCGAAATCCTGGCCACTCGGAACAATGCTGAAATCCGGGCCATCAATGAGGCCTACAAGGAGGGTAAGTTTGGGGAACAGGGCCTAGTGCTGCTGGGAGGCAGGCAAGAGAAAGGCCAGGGCCCCTGCTCTCAACCTCAGCCTCCAGCTCCACCACAGCTCCAGCCTATCTCCTTTTTCTCAGTCCATGAGGCTTCCATAAGCCCTGTGGGTATGCCCAGCCCCCTGTCTGAAGAAAGACAGAGGTGTCCCAGTAGGACAAAGTCCTGGCAGTAGAAGAGAGTTTGGAAGGTTATGTGGTGCTGAGGATCAAATCCAGGGCCTCCTGCATGCTAGGCGAGCATTCTACCACTGAGCCACAACCCCAGGCCCCTATCTTCAAATTCTTAATGTTTATACAAGTGGCCCTGTATTTTCATTATGAAGAGCTGTAGACAGTTTTTCTCTTATAAACAGTTTTAAAATGGTAGAATTGTTGAGTAGTGTGTGATTTTTGAGTAGTGAGTGATGTGGTCAGAGTTGTGCTTTTGGGTCTAGAGAGAAAGAAAACAGGGAGAGTCTTTAGGAAGTTTTAAAGGAGAGAGGTGAGATACTTTGCGACCTCAACCAGAGTGTGGCAGAAGGGTGCAGAGGAGGGAGGGATTGATGGGAATACCAGTTGTCTGACAAAATCAACAGAAGGATGGCTGGAGGCCCCCAAGAGTTGACTACACACCCCTTCATCCCTGCCTCTCCCTGCCAACACTGTCCATGCCCAAGTTTGAATTTCTTGGCCAGCAGCTGCCCACACCCCCTTTTTCTGTTCTCAGACTATCACAAGTCCCTGGAGGATGCTCTGAGCTCAGACACATCTGGCCACTTTAAGAGGATCCTCATCTCTCTGGCCACGGTGAGTGGATTCATGGAGCCTGGGAGGAAGGGAAGCATCGCTGAGGGCAAGAGAGGATGTCTCCCCCTTGCCTTCGCAATGCCCCACCACCAACCCTGGTTGTTCACTTTTCGAAGCTGGCTTGGTGCCACCTTCTCCAGGCATCCCTCCTTAATGGCCATCAACCTGGCTTTTGGAACCCCCAGCTCACAGGACAAGGTCACATGGGTGACACTCTCTTGTGATGTTCCCTGGGAGCTTCCTGCACCATCTCTTGAACTCCTCATAATCTAAGTGCTGGATCCTCACTTACGGGCATTGAAAGCTCACTGTGTGAGGCATGGGTCTAAGTGCCACCACTGACCACCCTAGAAGGTGGTACTACTGTCCCTGTGCTACAGATAAGGACAATGGTTTGGGAAGGTGGAATGTGAGCAGGAACTAGGGGTGCTAAAGGACAGGAATGGGTGCATTTGAGGGGACTGACTTTTCTCACTGGTCCTTTTGCAGGGAAACCGTGAGGAAGGAGGAGAAGACCGAGATCAGGCCCGGGAAGATGCCCAGGTGAGACCCCAGGCCACCATTAGCTGAGCTTCCCTGAGAATCCCCTCAAAGTGATGTCTGGCCCTGGCAGTCTGGGAGTGGGGCAGGCTTCTGGCAGGGGCCAGCTGGTTTGATTGAGTTTAGATTCTGGGCCCCTCTACATCCACCCTTTAGGAGTGAGACTTTGAGGAGTTTCAGGATGAGATTTGAGAGTGGATGCTGGTCTTTATGGCATTTCCTATGTGAGTAGTAGGCTCCTCAGAATGGAAAGGGACTTACAGACCACCCTGATCAATCCTTTCAAGTTACAGGGCGAAAACAGAGGCCAGAGTAGGTGAATGACTTCTGAAGAAAGTCTCCCAGCAAACTAGTAGAATTGACCCAAAGGGAGCAGCTTATGATCTTGCAGGGAAAGAGACATGAGTGCTAAGTGTCTCCATTTATTATCTATAAAATGGGACCAAGATTAGAGAGTGTCCTGGGAGAAACCCAGGGCTAGCATCTCTATATCTCTATTGTGCTCCGTACACTCTGTTGTGTCTGAGCATGTATCCAGAGTGGCATATAATCAGCAGTACTCAATAAATATTTGTTGAATGATTATGGGGAGGGGTTCGTAAGGTCTCTTGGCTACTCAGCTTCTGCCCAGCTTCTTTGACTGGGAAGCTTAGATCTAGAAATGGCTTCTCAGAGAGGCTGGACAACCCCCAATTCATTTCCCCTAATGATTCCTAAGACTGCATTGTCCCTACTGAGGCAATCTGTGTTGTCCCCATTGACCGGGGTCTTGATCCCAGCATCCACTGGCCTGACCCAGAACCTAGCCCCAGTCTCTTCTGCCTGCCCCATCCACCCCGACAAAAGCTCTATGTCCCAAGGTTGGACAGAGACACCACAAACTGAAAATCCAGCCCCCTTATTTTATAGCCGATAGATAAAAAGTGGATTGAGAGTAAGAGCACCAACTTTTCCATTCCCAGCTGCACCCACAGATGTGTGGTCCATTACAACAGCATCTGAACTAGAAAATCCTTAGTGGTAACTCGACAAGTACAAAACTGAAAATGCAGTGATTAGAGAGCCTGCTCTATACTGAGCATGATGATGAACTCTTCTATGCTTGATTATGTTTCCTGTTTCTACTGGAGGAAAATGAAACTCCTGAACCTTTCCAAGGGTAGTTTCCAAGGGTAGTGGCATTGGTTTGATTCGAACTCAGTCTTGCCTGACTCCAAAGTCTAACCTTATTATCATTTAAAATCCGCTAGGACCCAGTCCAGAAATTTCCCCTGCAACTTACCAGTAAAACGGGTAGCTTTTGTCTAGTGGTCCAGGCCTTGCTTCGGAATACAGTTGTCAGGAGCTGCAGGCAGGGTTCCTGGCTCAAGTGTGGGATTTCGTTTATATTCTGAGTACATTATGGACTAGTTGGGAAATCCAGCCAGACACGAGCGTGGCTTGGTGTGATCACAATTTATTCACTCGTTCAACGGATGTTTATTAAGTATTACAATGAGAAGCTTCACTGTGCTGCGTGGGGGCTTTTGGTCTTAGCTCTCTCCCTGAATCCATCCCCCGTCCCAAAACTCAGCTTCCAGGGAATGCTTCTGCTTGGTGCCTGGTCTGCTTGTGAGCTTAAGCTTCCAATGGACACTAGCAGGGGGCTGTGGTAAACTTGCTGGCAACTGCTCTGCAGGAGAGAAAAGGAGAGAGAACCTGAGTGGAAGCAACCGAGACCCCTGAGCCAGAACCCTGCCTAACTCAGCTGCTTCTCCAGATTAGAGTGATAGTCCCTCATCTTAGCGTGAACCCATTTTCTTATAAATATAATTTTTTGTTTGTTTCATAAGTAATGCATATTCTTTTACAGAAACTAGAAAAAAGAAAACCTATAGCCTAATTGCATATATTATAATTGTTTTTCTGTGTATATATAAAAGTAGATCTATAACATTTAAAAATTAGTACTCTATGCATATTGCTGCATATATTTTAAAAATCAGCAACAGGGGCTGGGGAGATAGCTCAGTCGGTAGAGTGCTTGCCTTGTAAGTGCAAGGCCCTGGGTTCGATCCCCAGCACCCCAAAAAAAAAAAAAATCAGCAACAGTTAATGGCCAATACTATTCCATCTGAATCCACTGTACTTTATTTAACCAAGCCCTCTCCCTAGTAGCCAATACTGTTAACACACTCATGATCTTTCTCCTTAGAGTTCATTTCCAGAGACAGAATGGGAAAGCCAGAGCAAAATGTCTATAAAAAATCAAAGGCATTTGATAGACAGAACCAAGTTTACCCCTTGGAAAGATAAGGCACCCAGAAGTTCTTGGCTCTTTTTACTGCCTCCTCCCCAGCCTCTTCCTCTGCACATCTGGAGCAGCAGCAGGCTCTCAGAAGTCTGAGTCTATTATTAACAGAGTGACTGCTTGTCCAGTTTCCACCTTTCCCGCCATGGTGACTGTTCAGTAGCCTCCTCTTTCACTCTTGGTATTCTGGCTTGAGCAATAAGTAATGTAGATAACCTAATTATTATAGACCCACAGTGAAGAGAAGCAGTAGTTATTTTTAAATAATTGATCCCTAGATTTTTAAAATTTATTTATTTTTTTATTTTTTTATTTATGTATGTATTTATTTATTTTTAGTACTAGGGATTGAACCCAGGGGCACTTAGCCACTGAACTCATCCCCAGCATTTTTCTCTTTCTTTTCCTTTTCCCCCTTTTTTTTCCCCCTAAGACAGGGTCTTGTTAAGTTGCTTAGGGCCTTGCTAAGTTGCTAAGACTGGCTTTGAACTTGCAATCCTCCTGCTTCAGCCTGCCAAGCCACCAGGATTACAGATGTGCGCCACTGAGTCCAGCCAATCCCCAGATTTTTAAAAATATAACACCTTTATTAAAATATAGTTCAAATACCATGCCATTGACTCATTTAAAGTATACAATTCAGTGGACTTTACTATCTGCACGGACCTATACAGTCGTCACCACAATTGATTTAAAACATTTTGTCACCCCAGCAGAAGCCCTGTACCTATTGACAGTCACTCATTTCCTCCCACACCTGTAACCCTAGGATACCTCTAGTCTGCTTTCTGTCTCTAGATTTGCCTATTCTGGCCATTTCCGTCAGTAGAACCACACACCATGTGGCCCTGAGTGACTGTCTTCAGCTTAGCATGATGGTTTCAAGGGTGGTGCCCCCTGTAGCATGCGTCAGTGGCCGTTCCTTCCCACTGCCAAGCACTCTCTTGAGGAACCGCCCAGAGTAATTTTTGCATAAAGTAGCCGAGCTAAAAGGAAAAGCTTTCATGTAGAACAGTATTTTAGTAGAGGGTCTCACTCTTGAACCCAGGACCTTGTACATGCTAGACAAGCATTCTACCACTGAGCTACAGCCCCAGACCTTATCTTCATTTCAGTTTTGAAACAGGCACCTGTTAAGTGCTGACCTCCAACTCTCAATCCTCCTGCACCAGCCTCACCTCAGTCTCCCCAAGTAGCAGGGTTTGTAGGTGTCCCCCAACACCTGCCACCCACTACATTTTTTTGTATTTAGATATTATTGTCTTAAACGTGCCTTGAAAAAAATACATCTAGGGTTGTCTAACTTGAATAAATGAGAATAGTTAGCACTTTAGATTTTTTTTTTTTTTTTAAACACCACCTTCCTTCTTTTCTCTCTCTCTCTTTTTCTTGAGTAATACTAGGGTTTTTTGGTTTTGGGTTTTTTTTTTTTTTTTTTTTTTCTTCCAGTGCTCATACTAAAATTTTTTGATAAAATACATATAACATAAAATTAATTGTATTTATCATTTTTAAGGGTACAGTTCATTGATATCAAATACATTCACATTCCTGCACAACTGTTACCACCTTCCATCCCCAGAATGTTCTTCATTTTGCAAAACTGAAATCTAAACCCACTGAACAGTCACTCCCCATTTCCCCTTCCCCTGGCCCCTGGCAACCACCGTTCTACTTCCTGTCTGTGAATTTGCTTCATGTTAGTAGAATCATACAGTGTTTGTCCTTTTGTGGCTGGCTTCTTTCCCTTAGCACAATGTTCTCAAGATTTAACTAGATTGCTTTTGATACAGTTTTTAATACAGTATTTAAATACCAGAAGCTGTCCATCATCCTAGTAATCCTGACAAGTCCTGTTTGATGCTCATAAAAAGTGAAGTAATATATTCCCACAGTGGGAAAATGTAATCGTGACATTTCAGAATGAAAGAAAGTACTTAAGTTTTTCAAAGGGAACCACTCTCAATCGTATCTCGACTGTTTCTGATGTACTTCAAAGTAAGCAGGAAAGTGTTTGTTTTTTTTAATCTAGATAAAAGGAACACAGTTATACCCAATATGTGTACCCTTTTTTACATTTCTGTATAATTTAGATGGAAATTCCTTATTAGCACTATAGATCAATTTCATTCTTTTGTTATTTTTTCCCCCTTTCAGTACTGAGGGAATCCAGGGTCTTGCTCATGCAGCCCAGACTAATTTTATTTTTTTTTTTTTATTTATTTATTTTTTTTTAGTACTGGGACTAAACTCAGAGGCACTCCACTTCTGAGCTACAGCCCCAGCCCTTTTAATTTTTTATTTCAAGATAGGGTATCTTGCAAAGTTGCTGAGGCTGGCCTCAAACTTGAGTTCCTCTTGCCTCAGCCTCCCAAGTACTGGGATTACAGGCGTGCACCACTGCACCTGGCTCAGTCTCATTCTTTTTAAAAGTTGTGTGGATTGTTTCCCTTGATTGGCTAAACCACAGCCTGTTTCTCATTTTCCTCAATTGCAAAGAAGGCTGCAGTGAGCATCTTGTATTATGGGGTGGAAGACTTGCCAGTCCATCTCTGGGGCACACTCCTAGCAATGTTATGGCTCAACCAAAAGCCACATGCATTCCAACTTATGATAGACACTTTAACTTATGCAATTAAAAAAAAAAAAAAGAAGTTTTCCAAAGCATAAGACTCTTACCTTTAGAAAGATCAGAATTTCATTCTATCCAAGAGAATAGTCAGCAAAGAGTCAAGGAAGAAGGCAAAGGTGACATCATCTGGGTACACAAGGGCTGCCTGTTTTTGTTCCCAAGCACTCCTAGGCACAACTCACAACAGCCATGGAATGCTGTGCTGTGCAGTAAGAAGAATCCTGTGAAATGCCTTCTCCACCTTGCTGCTTGGCCATCACCCCCAGGCAAAGCACTCCCCAGGGGCCAGGGCCATCCTGTCGCCATGTGACAAGGGCTGACTCTGAACACGCCAATGGGTGCAGAGTACTTTGCACCTCTCGTGTTCCTTCTCAGTAGCTCTGCAGGAAGTGATGGGGTTTATTTCTCCCAATTTCTGATGGGCAAACCAAGACCTGGAGCCTGCTCTAGGTTACACTTCTGTCTTTCTCTTACCCCTGGGGGACACATTTTTAATTATTTTCAGGCCTAGCCCCATTTCGAGCTCTCGCCCCAACATCAGAGACCAGGCATTTCCCCTCCTGCCCCTCATAGTGGTCCCAGGGTTTCTTGGAGACCTCTGCCATTCCCCTGCCTCCCAGGAGCCCAAAGCCAACCTCTCCTGCCTCTCTGACTCTTGCCTTCCCCTCTCTCCCTCCTTTCTCTCCTCCCCGCTCTCAGGTGGCTGCTGAGATCTTGGTGAGTGTCCATTCTTCATTTGGATGTTAACAGCCTCTCAGTAAAGTCTGGCTGTGCTTTGGGGCTGGGCCGAGCGGGCAGAACTGGGCAGTGAGCTGGGGGTCTTGCTCCGCAGCTTCTCTCTCTCCCTTCAGGGCCCCTTGAGGACCCTGCTGGGAAAAGATGGGCCAGGCAAGTGTTTCCCCAACTTCACCTATTCACCTCTGGCACAATTTGGTCTACTTAGCCACCAGCTATGATTGTTTTCTTCAAATCCACTCGTTTGTTAATCTAAATGAGTTATTTTAAAGGAACTTAAGTGGAGGTAAATAGAACTATAGCCGACTAGAAGATAACTGTGGAAGCACATGTATGAGGTGTGTGAAAATGTCTGCCCTTGCCGGATGCAGTGGTGCACACCTGTAATCCCAGCAGCTTGGGAGGCTGAGGCAGGAAGATCACAAGTTCAAAGCCAGCCTCAGCAAAAGTGAGGTGCTAAGCAACTCAGTGAGACCCTGTCTCTAAATAAAGTACAAAATAGGGCTGGGCATGTGGCTCCATGGTTGAGTGCCCCTGAGTTCAGTCTCTGGTGCCCCTAAATAAAAAAAATAAAATAAAAATAAAATGTCTGCCTTTGACTCCACTTGGGGGAACACTGGCTAGGCCATTTTTGCTTGTTAACGTGCACCTACACATTCCCCAGAGGGGCTCTCTAATAGGGGGAAAGAAGGCAGGAGAACCCTGAGTCTCTGTGCCTAGTGCCAGTTTGTCTCTCCCATGGGCCCCAGTCCCTGAGGCCAAGGTGGAAACACCCAGTGCCGAACCCACCAGGGTTGTCCACCAGGCCTCTGGGACCTGGAGAGGAGAATATGGAGGTCACTGTGCTGGAGGCTGAGGAAGGAAAGAGGCCAATCTCAGCCTCCTTGGCCTTGGCAAAGATAGGAAAGTGGTTCATAACCAGGACTTTCTTATGTCTTCTCTCCCAAATCCTGGCCCCTTCCTGGGCTCTACAGGAAATCGCAGATACTCCCAGCGGAGATAAAACTTCCCTGGAGACACGGTTCATGACGATCCTGTGCACCCGTAGCTATCCACACCTCCGGAGAGGTGAGGCCTGACCCCTTCCAATTCAGCAGGAAGAATCCCAAACCCAGTGAGAGCCTCTCAGCTCTCTATGAAGAGGAACCAGTTGCCCACCCTCCGCCTCCCTACCCCTGCAGTGCAGGATTGTGACTGAGGGGGACACAGGCACCCTGGCATATCGTCAGCCTCAGGCTATCTCCCTTCAGCTCCTTAAGGGAAGCAGGCGGGATGCCTGGGACAGGGGATGGCAAGTGGGTTGCAACTCTGGTGGATTGGAAAGGAGCTGCCTAGAATGTTGTGTTGAGGAGGATTCTCAGGTTCAGTGTCACCCACTGGTGGCGCCTTCTAG
This sequence comes from Sciurus vulgaris, assembly GCF_902686455.1. NCBI lineage: Eukaryota > Metazoa > Chordata > Mammalia > Rodentia > Sciuridae > Sciurus > Sciurus vulgaris. The sequence goes on from NC_136466.1 coordinate 29,684,708, forward strand.
GGCCAAGGCAGTGAAGGGTAGTACTCACACAAGACCACGTGTGTTTGAATCACAGGCCACCACACACACAGGGCACACCTGTGCGTAGGGGGTCCTTGCATTAGGGGACCAGAAAGTGCCCTTTCCTCCAAGACAGTTGAATATGCATTCATCTGGCACATTTTCGTACATCTGGTGCTTTGACATAGTGGCTAAAAGAATGGACTTGGCACTGGACCACCTTGATTTGAATCCCCCACTTACAAGCCATATGACTTTGGGCACCTTACTGAATCTTTATACCTACACTCCTTACCTAGGAATTGGGATTTTCTGCCTCTCGTGATTGTCGTGAGGATACAAAACACAGTATGTGTCAAGCACGTAGCTCCACACCTGGCACATGGCGCTTCCCGAGGGTCTTAATCGAGACTAGTCTTAGTGTCCCCACCTGACACATGAGAACAAGGAAGCCCAGAGTGGGGAGGGATTCCTCTGAGGTCGCTCAGTGAGCTAGGGGCAGAGCGTGACCAGGCGCCTTTTCCACCACACCAGCCTGGATCCTTAGTACTTGCCAAGTCCCAGGGGCTGCCAGCCAGCCCGGAGGCTCTGGCCTGGCACATATTTGGCTCTGAGCTCATAGCAGCCTTGAGATCATAATGTCCCTCTCACCATGTCCTGCCTGATGTATTTAGATTGTCAATGGCCACTCCTGCTCCCCTTTCCCTTTCCAATACAGCCGGGGGGTGGAGCTGAGTGGGGCAGGTCGTGGTGATCTCCCTCTCTGAACTGAAGCTCACTCTCACCTCTGGGGCTTCTCTTGGGGTCAGTCTTCCAGGAGTTCATCAAAATGACCAACTATGATGTGGAACACGTCATCAAGAAGGAGATGTCTGGGGATGTCAAGGACGCGTTCGTGGCCATCGGTAACTGACAGGGAGAGAGGGAAGGGACTAGGGAAACTGAGAACATGGCCAGCTTCCCAGGAAGAGTGTAGCCTTAGCAGCTTCCTGTGCTACTAGCACTGGAAAATTCTGTCTCTGATCATCTCCAGGGCTTCTGCCAAATGTGATTGTTGGGAGCATCATGAGGACCCTTTCCAGGCTGCAGGACAGGATGCAAAATCAACTGTCCCTGGGGAAGGACCAGTACAGTGAGGGAGGGCATGGAGGAAATGTGGTGTTCTACATGACTAGAATGTATATACAAACAGTCACACACCACTACTCATGCACATGGAGCACACTAAGGACATGCACACGCAAGATACATTTGCACATGACACAGTACACATACACACCCTTTTCACCTCCCAATACCTCTCTTTAGTTCCTCTTTTCCTACATAGTTTGAGTTCTTGACTTTACAGAACTCTTTCCCTTTTGGATCTGTATTTCTCCATGGGTAAATATGGAGAAGTAGATAGGCGCAAGGGTTGAGCTTGGCTTTATTAGTATTTATTATTGGCATCCTATTTTATTGGCTATTAAAAGGATTGCATTGGTGCATGTACTTTCCTTATCTTGCCAGGAGGTGTCAGCAGAAGGATTTCACATAACTGCCATCCATCATAAAATGCATCTTGACTTCAGAGATGCTAATGTGAAGAAAAGGTGGTTTGGATTAGATGGATAGAAATGCTGTTGCTGTTGTTACTTAGCATGTCCTGGTTCTTTGCCACCGAGTGCAGTATCCGGGAAGCTAGACAGCCTTGTGGCTAAAAACATGGGCTCCAGGGGGAGTCCCTGCTCTGCCGCTTGCTAGCTGTACATTCTTGGGCAAGTCACAAAGCCCACGTCTCAGTTTCCTTCTCTGTAAAATGCAGATGGCAATAGTACACAGCCCATAGGGTGTTCTTCGTAAGATTTAAATGAGTTAAGTATATGTAAGCACTGAGAACAGTGCCTCCTGCCACTCAGTCTCCACTGGCAACTGGGAGCTTTTATTGTGATTTCCAGCCAGGCTCTGTGCAAGGTTACACACAGGTTTGGTTGAGACCTCACCAGATGCTTCACAGAGAATGATGCTGAGATTTAGAGAGAATAATGCTAATCCTGGAACCAGGGGCTGCCTGAGTCCAAAGCCCATGTCTTCACACCAGAATAATCAGCCTTTGGAGGCTCCTTCGAATCTTGCCCTCCTCATGTTTCTCCCTCTTCCTTCTCTTCTCCTGCCTTGAACACATACATGTGCATGTAGTCATACCACACCAAACTATACCGCTCCATCCATGGCAGCTACCAGCCTCCCTGGAAGCACATAGGCTTTTGCAAGGAAGCCTTGCAGGGTTGATTGTAGAAGAGAAAGGTTTCTGCTCAATGTGCTCCTTAACCAGACTCATGAAGCCCTAGACTTGGAATCAGGGGAGGCTTCCTGGAGGTGGTATCATGACTGGAGGAGACATGCACATCAAGCACAACCCTGCAGGGTGGAGTTGTGGGGAGGGAAAAGTAGGTAGGAAATGCATCCATATCAGGAGGACAAGGCACAGAGGAATGTGCACTGTGTTCAGAGGGGAGGGAGCAAGGGTGATGGGGTGCAGGGGACAGGAGCTTGGGATTTTCTGGGAGGCACGAGGGACTGCCCCAGGAGCTGAGCGGGGAGATGTGTGTTGTGATCTTTCCTGAGGAATCTGTTGCCCTACTGTGCCTTTGGGGTAAACAATGGCAGCCTCTTGTACTGGGGCCTCATGGATACTTTTCCCCCAGAGTCCTTATAGCACTCTACTCCTGGTATCTAGTCTTCCCCTTAAGCTATCTGAGACAACCCCATTGGTCCTTGGAGTCTTGACATCAGGCAGCTGCTAATGTCTAGAGAAGCCCAGGCCTTGAGGAAGTGCTATGTTGGTGACATTGGCTATTGTGTGGGTGGGGTGCAGGGGCTGCCAGTGCAGCAAGAATGTTCAGGCCCTTGGGCAACAGTCAGCCCCAGGGATTGGCACAGTGCCTTAAAGTATGCTGACAGTCATTCTTTGGGGTGGTATTTCTCTAAATCAGTAGTTTGCAGACATCGCTGGAGTAGGGAGAACAGCTATCCTGGTTTGTGCAGGGCTTGCAGTGCTAAGACAGGGAACATACCCAATAAACTGGGATGAGTAGGTCACCCACCTCCAGAGTTTCCAATTCAGCACATCTGGGGTGGGGCATGAGAATTTGTATTTTTACCAAGGTCTCAAGTTATGGGTTGTGGCTCAGTGATAGAGCACCTGCCTAGCATGCATGAGGCCCTGAGTTTGATCCCCAGCACCACATAAAAATGAAATATATATATTGTATCCACCTACAACTAAATATATATATATGTACACACATACACACACAAATATACATATATAAAGATCTCAAGTTATGTGAATACTGTCAGTCTGGGCATTATACTTTTGAGAACCACTGCTCAAAATGTCTCTAGAATCTAAGTCTCAAGAGTAGAACCTAAAACCTGAGTTTTAAACAAGCTTCTCATGTGATTCTGATGTACTTGAAAGTTCAAGGCTCTGTTCCTTGGACTCATAGGGGTTAATTTCCCTTTGAATCCTCTACTGACTTGGGTGAGCTGCAAGCACCTTAGTTGGAAGTGAGTTGCAGCCCAGTGAGAGCCAGGCCTAGGGAGGAGCAAAGGAGGTGGCATTGGGAAGGGGAAGTGAAGATGTCATCCCCTGAGTATGACCCTGGGGTTTGCAACGATCTGCAGACCAGTCTGGGAGAGTGGGGTGAGAGGGAAATTCCAGCTCAGAGTCTGGGTGCACAGTTCTGACCAGGTTCCCTGCATCTCCCTCCTCTTCCCACCAGTTCAGAGTGTCAAGAACAAGCCCCTCTTCTTTGCCGACAAACTTTACAAATCCATGAAGGTAAGAAAGTCTTGTTTATTCCTTTCCCCCAGGCTGGCTTTCATGTTCCCACAAACACAGATACACATCATGCCCCAGATCAGGACTTATGACCACCGTTTCCTACCATTTGTTATTTAGCAGCATCTGCCTGTGTCTGGCTCTCGGGTAGTAATTTTCAAGAAGCATTGATCTTGCTCCCCAGGGGACATTTGGCATCATCCAGACGTATTTTGGGTTGTCAGGATTTGACAAGTGTTGCTACTGGCATCTGGCGGAAGAAAGCAGGAGTGCTGCTAAACATCCCACACAGGTCCCCACAACAAAGAATTAATCTGGCCCCAAATACTGAAGTTGAGAAACTTGTACTAGGGACACAGGGCTGAGTCCCCTTTCAGAGCTCACCAAGGTTCCAGCAGGCGACAGTGTCTCTTGACAAATGATTGGCCAAGATCACAAGTCCTCAGCCCTCTTCTTCCTGAAAATTCCAGGCCATGCTGGCCACATTCCAACCCAGATGCTGGAGCCTCAACTGCTGACAGAGCCAGAGCAGGTGGTTTGTTAGGAAGGAGTCTGAGACCCCTCTCAGCCTAGTCCCCAAGGATGGTAACTGTGTATTGAACACTCACCATATGCCAATCCCTGTGCCAACCGTTCACCTCCCTGAACAGTTGACCCTCATAGCAACCCTATGAGGACATAGTAGTATCATCATTGTATGAGGAGGAAACTCAGGCCCACATAGGTGAGAACTTCACCCACATTTACATGGCTCCTAAGTGGCAGAGCTGGGGGCAGAGGCAGGTCCCAACTGCCTGTGTCTTCCATGCCCTGTGCCATCTTCTTGGGCCCTGTACCAGTTTCCTAGGACTGCTATAGCAAATCACAACAAATTGGGCGACAACAGAAACTTATTATCTGAGTTCTGGAGGCTAACAATCCAAAATCCTTGTCAGCTAGGTTGATTCCCTGGAAGCACTGAGGGAGGAACTCTCCCATACTACTCTGCCAGCTTCTGGTGGTTGCCGGAAAGCCTTGGTGTTTGTGGTTTGTGGACACACCACTTCAATCTCTGCCTTTAACTTCACATGACATTCTCTGTGTGTGCTCCTGTCCCCTTTTATAAATATGAGAGACCCGTTACTAAAGCCATACCTAATGCAGTATGACTTCATCTTAACCAATCGCATGTGCAGAGACTCTATTTCCAACTTAGGTGTCATTCCAAGGTTCCAGCTGAACCTGAGTTTTGGAGGGGACACTACTCAACCCACACTGGCTCTTTATGCCTCTCTCTGGCCAGTCCTAGGCATAGGGGACTTTTGGTCAGGACTATTTGTGGAAGACAGAGGCAGAATATCCCACCCTGGTTTTGGAGGGCAAAAGGGAGAGAAGTGGGTAGACACCCACCATGTCTTGCCTGACCAGCTCTGTCTCTCCTGCCCCATGTCTTTCTCTTTCCTGGCTCCAACAGGGCGCTGGCACAGATGAGAAGACACTCACCAGAGTCATGGTTTCCCGGAGTGAGATCGACCTGTTTAACGTCCGGCAGGAATTCATTGAGAAATATGACAAGTCTCTCCACCAAGCCATTGAGGTAAGGGGAGAGGTTTGCCAGTGGGTTACCTGGTAGAACAGCATATGGTTCAGTGAAAGGAGACCTGCCTTACTGTTGATACCAAAATCAATTCCAGAAGAACCAAAAGTTCATGACTAAAGATGTCCAAATGAAAAGGCCCATTTTTTTACTTTCAAAAAACAACTTTGTTAAAGCACAATTCACATGCCATAAAATTTACCTGTTTTAAGGGTACAGTTCAGTAATATTTAGTAAATTTACTGAGTTGTGCACCCATCACAATTCCGTTTCCAGACATTTCCATCATCCCACTAAGATGCCTTCTACCCGTTTACCTATTTCCACTCCCAGGTGCTGGCAACCACCAGGCTAGTTTCTGTCTCAAAGTTTTGGGGACCTGAGGGGTCAAATCTTTCTGTCTAAAGATTTGCCTTTTCTAGAGATGTCATATAAGTGGACTCACATAGAGACCTTTTGTGTCTGACTTCTTTAACATATTATGGAGCCCATTTTTTTGGTCTTTAGATTGGCCAAAGCTTTAAAGCTTGATACTGCCTATACTTGATTGACAGCCCTGTGGGTGTCACAGACGGTGTCATGAAGACTTGATGGAAATTTAAACTAAGAGCACATCTTGAAAGGGTAAATTGGCAGTTTCAAAATCTGAAATGTGTGCACTTTTGACTGGGTAATTTTACTTGTTGGAATTTATTCTATAGACATTAACCATACATGTTCCCCAAGACATGTGAGAGAATAATTATGCTATAATTATAATAAACTATAATATTGTTTGTAGCACCCAAATATTAGAAGCTCTCCTGAAAAACTAGTTAAATAAATTATGGTACAGGTTGAGCCTTCCTAATCTGACAACCTGAAATCTGAAACGCTCTAAAATCCAAAACTTTTTAAGCACCAACATGATAGCATGAAACTTGGTTTCATGCATAGAACTATTTAAAATATTGTATAGAGTAACTTTCAGGCTATGTGTATAAGGTGCATATGAAACATAAATTAATCTTGTGTTTGAACTTGGGTCCCATCCCCAAGCTATGTCACTACATGTATGCAAGTATTCCAGCATTTTTTAAGAATCCCAAATCTAAGCACTTCTGGTCCCATGAATTTTGGATAAGAGATACTTTAACCTGTATATCCATATAATGGAATACAGTGGAGCTTTGAAAAAGTCTGAGAAGGCTCTATGTGTTGATTTGGAATCTTCTCTAAGTCAAAATGTACAGCCCAGGACAGGATGTGTCCATTTGTGTAGAAGGATGCTATACACATGTACATATTTGTGTATGTACAGATTATTGCTAGAAAATCATATCAAAAAATACTAACAGTGATTGGGGAACCAAGGAATCAAGGATGGGTGGAAGACTTTGTGGTACAATCATCCCTTTGATCTGAATTATTTATAATGATAATGTATCATTTTGAAAAAAAAATCATATATTAAATACCAAAAAAAGAACCAGAAACCAATATATCATAAATAGGTTTTCATAAATGAGAGGAGCCCCTCTAAAGGGGGATCTGTAGCACAGGGGAGAAAGTCTGGCCTCCCCCGCTTGACCGTATGCCACACCACTGCCCCGTGTGGGGAACACGATGATGCTCAGGCGCCTTGCCAGGGTGGCCGGGCAGCTGTGCTCAGCAGTGCTGGTTCAGGTCACATAACATGACGCGTGAGGGGAACCAAGGTGGGCAGGAAGCTCTCTGCCTCCTAAGGTAAGATGGAGGGCAGGAAGGTCCTTGGAGGAGGGGGCTCTGCGGCAGACAGGATCTGGGGCAGGCACAGGGGCCTGTGGACAGCTCAGGTGGTGGGGTTACAGAGCCAAGAGGACGTTGCTGCTCCCAGGAGGAAGGCAGGCAGTGGTGCTGCAGAGTTCTAGGGTCCAGGGGGCCTTGTGCCAGGCACATGTTCCTGGGAGCCGCAGGGGTCCCAGAAGGGATGTGGTCACACTTGTGCGTAAGACACCTCTCTGGCCTTCCTGTGATAGCTATGTTGGTGACTGAGAGAATACAAGGAAGCTGTCCAGGCTGGTGGGTGGTTAGGAGAGGGGGTGGGCATTGAGACCAGAATTGTTTCCACTCATTCTGCTCTCCCTCTGCCCCTGCCAGGGTGACACCTCTGGAGACTTCCTAAAGGCCTTGCTGGCTCTCTGTGGCGGCGATGACTAGGACCACCAGCTTTGGTGGGTCCCTCTGCCAAGAAATGGTCAGTGGAAGCAGCTGCCGTGACCAAGCCGTTGTTCCAGCTCAGAGACTGAGGAAGGCATAGGGTGGGGGGAGGGGTTAGGGTGGGGCTCTTGTCTTCAACTGAGGCTTAGGAAAGTCTCCCACTCCCACGGGCCATTGAGGGCCCAGCACGGTCACTCTTGCTCATGGCTGAGCAGCTGAAGAACCATAGCCACAGATCCCGTCCACCTCTGCTCCCTTGTTACCTCCTCTCCCCTGCCTCTGTCCCCTGCCACACCCCTGCCCTGGTTTGGGCTTTGTCAAATCCCAAAACATACTGAGCCTCTATAAAATGAATGATGTGTGTGTTTTGAAAGGGGAGGTGGTGGCAGATGCCAGTTAGTATGCCGGGAGTGGGGAGGGAAGAATAAATGACTCTGGGAAAACTGGCAATCCTCCCCCACCCCCAGTCCCCACCCATCTCCATTCGCTCAGTGCTAGAGTGCCGGGACAGGCCTCAGGACTCCTGGGTTCCAGTTTGCACCTGCCACACGTTTGCTCTCTGACTTGGGCCAGTCCCTTTCCCTCCTGTTTTCTTACCTGCAAAAGGAGAGAGTTGAACTACAAAGTCTCGGCTTCCCTTCTCACACTAACATCCTTGAGTAAGCCCACTGATTCATTCCCTTGAATCCCTTTCATTCTCTGTTAAAAAGAGGAAAAAATGGCACACAGAAGCACATTTCCAACAAGAGTCTCTGTCTTTTCCCTAGAACCTGCAGCCTAAATTTTTCTCCTTAGAGCTGAGGTAGTTAAATGTGCTGCAGATGTGGGCGAGGAGTGAGTTATGTCTTTAAGCTCTCCCTAGGTGCTTCCTAGGAAGCTTACAGAAGGGTCTAAGCTTGCCTCAATCCTGTGAGGCTGGCCCAGCCCTGCTCTGGGTCTCAGGCTCACTGCCTCTCACTGCCTGGACATCTCTCTGTGTGCTCTTCCTCCTTTACAACCAAACCCAATTTCCCCTTTTGACCTCTTCAAGGGCATGGATGCAACTGTAATCTTAGGAGGGCTGAGGGCCGTGGAAATTTACACCTCATGAAGGGCACTGATAAGCAAGGAGACTCAACAGCAGTTTCTCAGTTTACCCTTCACCCAGATCTAGTTCTGGTTTGTGACTTGGATCTACGGTTGTCCAGTGCCTGTGGCCTGCAGCTATCTGCTGGCTAGAGAGAGGGCTGTGCTTCCTGCCCTGGCTGGCCAGGCCCATTTATTGTAGCTCAGCCCGTGTTTGCTGTTATAGCTGTGCTGGTGGCACAGGCAGTTGGGAGACTTGCTGGGTCTGGTCTTGTCCCTCCCTCTCAATGTGACCTTGAACCAACTGTTCATTGCCCTCTCCAGGTCTCAGGTTCTCCATTTGAATAGTGAGGGGTTAGATCTAACAGTTTCAAAGAGCCCTTTCTTCATCTCTGACAATGAGTCTGGAACTAAGAGAAGTTACCTTTTTTCGTGTTTTCTCCACTTCCTATCCGCCACCAAGCTATGAGCCCAAATGTCTGAAAGGTCAGCTGACAGCTCTTTTGGGTGTTTGCCCAACTTGATTTAACTGTTACCAAAGGATAAATTAACAAAATGGTTGAGAGCTTTGGAGTAAGACCTTTGTCACTGAATGACTGTGAACATGTAACCTCTCTGAGCCTCCATCTCCTTATCTATACAATGGGTTCCTAATGCTGCCTATCCTATAGCTTTGTGGGAGGAAAATGACATGTCTGTGGATGTGCTCTGCCTGGCACCTGCTGGACTTCAGGTCAGCTATTCTCACTATCTGCCCTGAATCAGGCAGATATTTTCTTTTTTAAAAATATTTTTAGTTGTAGACACAATACCTTTATTTTATTTATTTCTATGTGATGCTGAGGATAGAACCCAGTGCTTCACACATGCTAGGCAAGTGCTCTACCATTGAGCCACAACCCCAGCTCAGGCAGGCAGATATTTTCTGGGCTTTGATTTCAAAAAGTTGGTCAGCCACAAATCATACAGGCATCCAAAATCAAAAAGGATAGTGCCTTGAAATAAATATATATATATATATTTCTCAAGGGAAAATGGATTGAGGGTAAATGGAAAGAAAGGAATCTGAGAGGGTGGCAGAGAGGAGGTTGGGATGTGGAAACCAGAATGAGAACAGCTAAGCAGAGCACTTACTTGGACATTGTGCTGTTCGAATTCCTCCACATGCATTTTTCAACTTGCTTTCACTCAAGGTAGGTGGTTGTAATCTGGGATTGGTCAGTAGTAGGAGGGAGACCTTTAGTATTTGTGGGGTAAGGTAGATGGGCATAGATATGGGAGTTTGCTTCCAATCATAGAGGAACTTGAATGTCAGTCTTTTATAACCAGTGAATCCTCTCGAGGTTCCCAGGTGGAGAAGGTATATGTCTAGCTGTGCATTTAAGAAATCCAACTGAGGGACTTGGGTTGTGGCTCAGTGGTAGAACACTTGCCTAGCATACGTGAGGCACTGGTTTTGATTCTCAGCACCACATATAAATAAATGAATACAAATAAAGGTCTATCAACATCTAAAAAAATTTTTTTATAAATCTAAATGAAGGAAAGGAGGCCATTTGTGAGGCAATTACAGCAACACCTGCTGGCTGGGAACTAGGTGCCTGCAAAATACAACATTTTAGGGAGAGGTTGCAGCAAAGGAAGGAGCAGCTGTAATTGTGAACCTGAGGTGTCTCATTCAATCATTTATGAGCTTATACTTTCTGAATGTCTCCTGTGTGCCAGGTCATATGCTAGGTGCTGAAGACCTGAATCGTGGTAGTTCTTGTTCTGAAGCTTCCTTCATGTGTCCCTCCTGCCTGGCTGTCTTCAGAGCAACACTGGAGATTGCGTCTGAGGACAAAGTTCAACGAGGAGAAGTGGTGGGGGCTAAATTAAACTAAAAGGAAAGAGAAAGCAGAAGCTCAAACCACCGCTGTCTCAAAGTGGGAGAAAAGGAGGATGGTTGTGATGTTCTAAGTGTGGAACGGGCCCTCAGAAATTCTCACCTCCCTCTCAGCTACAGATGAGACAACTGTCACCTCCACAGAGAGGAAGCAACTGGCCCAAGGTCATACCAAGGTTGTGGATAAAACTGGATCTTTGCAGGGATTTTAGAAAGCACCCCCTACTTTCTCATACCATTGGTGTCACCCTCCCTCTAGCTCCTCTCTGCTCCCCCTTTTGCCTGGGGCAGTGCATTTTCCCTTCAGGAAAACCCTGTTCAGAAACTCCGGACTGGGATGAGCCAGCCTTGGTCTTTGGGGCCGCCAGGAACATCTGCAGAAAATGGTTTGGCTGGGAGGAAGTTATTTGGGAATTGCCACTGCACACTTCCTGCCAGCAGAGTGGTGAAAGCTACTGATACGTACCCTGCCCCACTCGGCTGAGAGCAGAGTCGCCGCCGGGTTAACCCCACAGGAGGAGCTTCACCTCCATGACCACTACAGTACTTTGTTTGCAGCAGTGCAGGGATAATCACCTTCATTTTATCAATGAGGAAACAGGCTGCAAGTAGTGGCACAAGTTGCCTGGAGACACAGGCTGTTCATCGTGAATTGATGAGCCAGAAATGGTCTTACAGATGATCCCAACCAACCCCTTGTCTGACAAGTTTGGTAACTGAGACCCAGAGAGCAGAATTGTGACTGTGGTGTTAGGGGCTAGATCCCAGGGTTCCAGGTTCCTGCCCTGCTGTCTGCTAAAGCTTCCTCCTCTACCTCTTGACGGCAGATGCCAGATCAGGAGGCAAAAGTGTCGAGTTGCCTAACTTGAATTTCAAAACCAGGAAGCAGCAAATCAGCTTTCTAACTTGGCTTTCCATTCCCTGCCAGACCTCAGGTTTCCCAAAGGAGACTTTCCCATTTTATAGTTGGAGTGAGGCAGGTGGGAAATTCTATTATGTAACAGACTCTACTCAGTGGTTGGAGCTCAGCAGTCGGTAGGCAGGCCTGGGTTCAAATCCCAGTCAACCACTAGCAGTAGATAAAGTCATTTGACCTCACTATGCCCTGATTTCCTCACCTGTAAAAAGGGAGTAACAAACTGGGCATGGTTGGTGCACACCAGGAATCCCAGCTACTTGGGAAACTGAGGCAGGAGGATCATGTTAGAAGCCAGCCAGCACAATTTAGTGGGACCCTGTCTCAAAATAAAAAGCACTGGGATTCTTGCTCAGTGGTAGAGTACTTGCCTCAAATGCCAAGAACCTGGATTCAATCCCCAGTACTGAAGAAAAAAGAGAAATCAGCTCTAGAGACCAGCATGGACAAGGAGACAGGATCAGCAACCTGGGTGTGAAAACATGAGGACCCTGGCCAGGGCAAAGGAAGCAGAGGTAGACAAAAAGAGAAGAAAGAAAGACATTGGGGGGAAAGAAAAAAAAAAGAAAAGAAAAGGGCCCCATCCTGCTAAGGGGAATGGGAGAGGGAGGAGGCAGATACCAAAGCCAGGTGTCCTCTGGGAACCCAGAGGCAGGAGGTGCTTTTAAAGACAGGATATGAGGGCAAAGGCCCCCAATGCAGGCCATCCCCCTGCCCTCCTCTCAGCTAGGTAAGGACTGACAAAGCCCTAAGCCACAGCCACCTGGGAATGGGCCCTTCCCCCAGACCCAGCTGTTCTAAGAAACTTCCAGCACACGTATTTCCTTCTGTGGATGGTCCCACTCCTTCCTCTCAATTACCACCATCTGCCCCTTGTGCTTCCAGCTGCAGTCCGAACCCTCTCCCTTGGTACCCCATCACGAGGGCTGGACCTTGACCTTGGAGCTCCTGACAAAAGTAGCAGGGGAGGGGAACGGACATTTCCATTTCCCAGTTTCCAGCACAACCCACTATCCACTCAAAGCACACGTGCTGCTTGGCACACAGAGACTTTCACACGCTGTCAGTCATGCTCACAGCAACGTACTATGGACACCCAGAATTGGAATAAAAAGGCACACTCTCTCCTGATAACACACAGAGAAGCACACATTATTGACCACAGAGAAAAATAAAGTTGTTAGGCCAAAAAATAGACTGCTGGTAATAAGCAGAAATCTGTACACTGCCCATATATAAACCAAGTGGCCACACAGGAAACACCTTGCACGGGTAACCAAACTAGCTCCTCACAAACACTGGGGCACGTACACACAATTTTCTCAGCACACAGTCTTAAGGTGACACACAACTCCAGAAATCAGGGACTTGCCTGTTCATGTTCCTTGGAGGACAGACTTTGAGCCGAACAGCCCTGACTTGAACTCTGTCCTACCTGATGTCCTGCTCTGAGAAGACAAGCCCAGCTCTCTGGAGAACCAGGGCATGCATAGGATCAAGAGTTAGAAAGGAGTGGAGTTCTGGGACAGGCTTCCCAGGAAATTTAAAGGATCAGAAGGGAGAGAGTGAGAGCATCTTTCAGAAGCATGGATCGCCTGCCATTCACCTTTCCAGGAGTGTTCTGGAAGCTGGTAGAGAAGGGGTTAACAGTGCCAACCTTCCCACTCTTCCCACTTCCCCTGCTTCCAGAGGGCCTTGAAAAGCCAGGGTGTTGGGATTTGCCCAAGGTGAGTCAGGGTCACTCCCTGCCCTCTGCTTTTTGCCTCTTCCCAAGAAACAATTCCCTTAGTGAGTGAGATGGAAACCTAAAATGAAATTGCTAGACTTCTGGGACTCAAGCCCCATGGCTGTCACCTTTACAACCAACGGCAGCACGGAATACATCATCATGGTCATCATCACCTCCCCGTGGCCTGGTGACCTTGGGGATGGGAATATACTGCTTTTTCCTGGGCAACGCACTATCTCACTGGGCCTCAGGCTTCCAATTTTCCCACCCTAGAGAATGCTTATGGACAAGATGAGGTGAAGCACACGAGGAGCCTGGCACAGTGCCAGGTCCCGGGGTGCTCAGCACCTGTCATCTTCTTTGTCTTTCCCCATGTCCTCTTTCCTCTTATCCCTCTTCTCCCATCCTGGAGTCCAAGCCAGTTGGAGTGCAATATTTGCATAGACAAGAGACCTCACCCGGGGAAATTCCCCCTGATGACCAGGCTTCCTTTCTGAGGTTAGGCCACATCATCAGACTGCTCCTTCCTCTCTGGCTGGCCCCCGCCACCCTCTGGTTCCAGCCCCTTTTGACTGGCAGGTGTAGATCCAGGCACACAGATTTAGTCTCATCCTTTGACCTTGGGTGCTGTCCAGAGGGTGGGAGCACAGAGGCAGTCTAAGGACCTGGAGCAAAACAGTGAGTTGATACATACTTACCGAGCCAGAGGAAAGGGCAGCAGGAAGGAGGTGGTCAGGAAGCCAGGACTGTAATGCTAGTTCATCAACAATTCCCTGCCTGACCCTGGACACTTCCCTTCTCTTCCCTCAGCCTTAATTTTCCCTTTCTGTCCAGTGAAAAGGTTGGTCAAAATAATCTCTAAGCTTTGTCCCAGATCTGATGGACTAAGAAGTCACTTCCTTCAGCAGCACAGTCTTGCAACATTTGTTCTTGGATCCTCTTCCTCTGACAAGAATCTTGCAACATACCACCCCATGTCTATTTCCTTGGAAAGCACAATTTTGCAAAATGCATCCCTGAATCCCATTTTTCAAATGCCAACAGAATTACATGAACCCCATTTCCTCTTAGTTGGAGTTTTAATTTTGCCTTTTGCATTTGCTATGTATAATTTTCTGTGATCCAGAAAAAAATGGGGGATAGAGCTTTCTTCTCTCCAAATTCTAAGATTTGTTGTCATCCCAGTCTCTGACCTGATTCTAGAAGGTACCTTCTCTGGTACAAAAAGGGGGTCAAGTTGGGGGGCCCCAGGGACCCTGAGATAGTGAGTTCTGGTGAGAACGTAGTTTTGATGACCACGTACATCAAAACCAACTATTAAAAGGACAGCTCCTAGGGCAAAGTCAGAACTTTTCTCCTTATAAATACCTGGGAAGCTTTATAAATACTTATGCCCAGGCCACACCCCCAGAGATTCTGATCTAATTTGTCTGGGGTGGGGCCTGGGCATTTTCACAAGCTCCCCAGGTGACTAAAATGTGAAGCATGATTGAGAACTGCTGATGTAGGGCCCCGACCGAAGACCAAAGGGATCAGATAATCTGAAGGACACTAAAGCTGATGACCCCCTGGCCAATAATATTCTTTAGGAATTATTATAATGAATTCCCCTGTCCTACACACAGTTCTTCCCAGTGCCATAGAGGGGCAAAGAGAAATTACTTTCTTTCAAAGATGAGGAAGGCAAGGGACAGAGAGGAAGTCACTGCTGAGGTCACAGGGTGAGTCAGAAACAGCAGTGGTCCTGGTACCTAGCAGATGCACGTAGGCAGCATATTTTTTAATATCTGTCTATCTATTCACATTCTGAAGAAAAAATGCCTCCAGCTCTTCAGTTTTTTGCAATTAGGGTGTATCAATAAAATAGGGAGGCATATTTTGTGGATTCAAGACCCAAATCTGTCACTAACCAGTCAAATCCTCTTTCTCAGGATGTACTTTTTTTTGTTTTTTTTTTTTTTGTCCTCAATATCTTCCTAATGGTACTGGGGACTGAACCAAGAGGTGCTTAACCACTGAGCAACATCTCCAGCCCTTTTTTATATTTTATTCAGAGACAGGGTCTCGCTAAGTTGCTTAGGCCCTCACTAAGTTGCAGAGGCTGGCTTTGAACTCACCATCCTCCTGCCTCAGCCTCCTGAGTCACAGGGATAATAGGCATGCGCCACCATGCCCGACTGATGGCAGAGCTCTTCAACCCAGTGTTCATGGCTTCAGAGGTCCATCTCTACTCTCCAGCCAGTCTCACCTCTCATGGCCTGTCTCCCCAGTTCTCCACTCTTCCTACATCAGGAACATTGCACTTGACAATGTAGTTCATCTCCTCCTTACTTCCTCTCCTCCTTCCTTTTACAAGCATTCATTTTCTGCCTGCTGTGTGCGAGGCACTTGGGAAGTAGTGAAAATCGAAGAAACAGTTCCTGGTCACCTGGGGCTTACACCAGCCCAAGGTTTCACAACACTACAGATATGCTCACCCAGATAATTCTTTGCTGTAGGGAACTGTCACATGCATTGCAACTTATTTAGAAGCATCCCTGGCCTCTGCCCACTAAATGCCAGGAGCATACCCCTCACCAGTTGTAACAACCAAAAATATTTCCTAACATTCCAGATGTCTTTAGGGAGACAACATCACCCCTGCATGAGAACTATTGCTCTGGTCAGACACTAACAAACCAATGATCATTTCATTACAGTCACAGGGAGAGAGAATAGGAAGAGGACTTGAAAGTGCAGAACAAGGATTCAGCTATCATCAGGAGAGGAGCCATAAGGGTGGGGAAGATCAGGCAAAGTTTCCAAAGGAGAAACAATTAAGTTGAGAGCAACATTGGCCACATGAAAGGCAAAGTGGACTGGAGAGTGCTGCAGCCAGAGGCCAAGGCACATGTCAGGAACCAAAAGTACCAGATGTAGCTGTAGTGGAATAGGGTGGATGGGAAATAGATGCCAGAGTACAAAGGGCCTTATAGGAGTTTGTCAGCCATGATGGCAGCCATCCAGAGGAGGTGGAGCTGAGTTTTATATAATTGAGAGCTGATCGGCAACACAATGGGTCATTTGTGAGGTAGTGAGCTCCCCATCTTTGGAAGTATATTGACAGAACCTGGATGACCACCTGCCAATGATGAGGACACACTGTGGGTGGGCTATTGAGCCAGTGAACATCTGAAAATGTATGATCCTACGGCTTCTTCTAGCAGCCTGTCCTCAAATTTCAGATAAGGACACAATTTTATTAGCTCATTTGGGAGTTTTCAAAAGCTATGGATTTGATGCTTGGGTGACTCAGCCATGTAAGAGCACACTTGGTACCTCTACTGGTTCTCCCTGGCTACCTATATATGAGCAGAAATCTTTACTTTGGAACTGGAAGACCCAGCTCAGGAAGCTTGGGCATCTCAAACTCTACCATGTCCCAGGGTCATCCCCTGGGAATTTATTAAAAACACCACCTCTAGGATTCTACCCTCCCTCCTCCCAAGAGTCTGATTTCTTGGGTCTATGGATGGGCACAGAAATCTGCCAAATCCAAGGCTAGGTCCTAATGGCGTAAGAAGTTTCTGTCCTTGGCTGGTTTCAACAGAAACACACGAAGTCACATTCATTAATTCCCCAAATAAGTATTTTGAATGGCTGTTATGAGATGGGCTCATGCTATTCCCACAACATCAAAGCAAGACCAGAGGTGTCAGAATGGGAGAAGGGGGCTGGATAACTATGTACCAAAGGGCAGTCCTACAGGAGTTGCCCTATGAATATTAGATTTCACCTGTCTTTTGAGGTTCAGCCTGGGTCTGTCTCCTCCAGCCATTACAGTCATCCCTTGGTATCCATAGGGGATTGGTTCCAAGAACCCCCTCTTAAACCAGAATCCGGGGATGTTCACGTCCCTGATATAAAAAGACAGGATTTACATATAACCTGTGCACATCCTCCGGTATACTTTAAATCACCTCTAGATTACTTATAATACCTCATACAATATAAATGCTCTGTAAATAGTTATATTGTATTGTTAGAAGATGAAAAGAAAGAAGTCTGTATGTGTTTGGTACAGACACAATTTTCTTCTGAATATTTTCCATTTGCAGTTGGTTGAATCCACAAACATGGAGGGACTGTTGCATTTGAGTTTGAATTCTAGCTGTGCCATTTATTGACAGTTGGCTATTACAAGTCACTAGAAGCCTCAGTTTCCTCATTCATAAAATAGCAATACTAGTCTCATAGGGTTCTTACAAGGAACACATGAAATAATTCATTTAAAAATACTTAGTACTAGGGCTGGGGTTGTGGCTCAGTGACAGAGCACTTGCCTCACATGTGTGAGGCACTGGGTTCACTCCTCAGCAGCATATAGAAACAAACAAAATAAAGGTATTGTGTCCATCTACAACTAAAAAAAATAAATACTTAATACTGTAGCTAGCACATGATGAGCTTAAATATCAGCCATCATCAGGAAATATCCTGACTCTCCCGTGGCCTGCCCTGATTTCTTCTTCCTCTGAACCTTTGGACTTCCTTATGTCAGAATGGATGGTCCCTTAGTGATCATCCAGTCTGATTTCTTCCCATCATTGAAGCAAAAGCCAAGGACCTGAGAGGGAAAGGTTTACACATGGGATCCAGGACAAGTCGGCTCTTCGATGCCCAGTGCAAGGACCTCTTCTTTCATGCTGTCAGCATTTCAGCAGGGAGAGCCCAAGCTGATCTTCCCCAGGACTTACAAGCCAAGCACTACTAACCAGTGATCCCTGCTCATATTGGTCCAGATTCTTGGATCTGTGTAGCCTTTCACGGTCCCTCTGCCCTTTAAGAGCCTGGTCCCAGTCCAG
Source organism: Sciurus vulgaris (assembly GCF_902686455.1). Classification (NCBI taxonomy): domain Eukaryota; kingdom Metazoa; phylum Chordata; class Mammalia; order Rodentia; family Sciuridae; genus Sciurus; species Sciurus vulgaris. The sequence goes on from NC_136466.1 coordinate 29,702,727, forward strand.
CTCTGTGAACTCACAGAGGGTCTATTATTGTGACCTCATCTATATGGAGAGTATCACATTCCAGGAACATCAGGGCTGAATGACACATATTTTTACTCCCTGCAGAGAAAATGGTCTATGCACAGGGAAACAAGTCATCCTTTTCCCATGGTCTAGTTCAAGGGTTGGTGCCATTGGTCCAATAAAACTTCCCCAAAATTGAAAATATCTGTGTAATCTGATATGATAGCTACTCCTACATGATGCTAGTAAATCCTCAAACAGTGGCCAGTCATGAGGGATTGAGTATGGTGTGGGAAAGAGCACTAGACTAGAAGTCAGAAGGTTCCTCATTTACTCACTTGGGAAGTCATTTCCTGTTGTCTGATCTTTACTTCCTCATCTATAGGGATACATTGGTCTACAAGGTCTCTCTAGCATTCCCAGTGCAATTCCAACCTAAAGGGTGTAGAAGCTGTTGGAACTGGATTCAGTGGGCTTTCCTCTCCCCAGCCCATACCCTTGCCAGCCTCCCTGCAGGGCCACATGGTGGCCCGTTGTGACCCAGCCCTGCCTATTTCTCCAGGTTCACATATTACTTCTTGTCTGCTTCAAATCCCATGATCCACACGGAATGAACCATTTTCAGTTTCATGAATATATTCTCTCTTTCTTCTCTTTGCATATTCTATTCCCTTCATCAAGGACACCCTTCCTTATGCTTTTGCTTGGCTACTTTCAGGTCTCAGCTGAAAAGTCTTCCTCCAGAAAGACTTTCCAGATTCCTGAATCCTGACCAGACACTCCTCTCTCCTGGCTCCCATAACCCCTGGCATGTGCCCAAATACATCTCTGTCATACTTTGTTGTAATTGCTTATCCATTTGCCCACAGCTCCCAGAACAATACCATCCAACGGAACTTTCTGTGATGACAAGTGTGGTATATACCTGTAGTCCAATGTAGTAGACAGAGGAAGTTTTCAAGCATTTGAAATGTGGCCAGTGCTTCTGAGGAACTGAATTACTACTTTTATTCAATTTTAATTCATTTATATTTAAATATCCATGTGTGGCTAACGGCTCTCCTATTAGACAGGTCAGTCCAAGTGTCTGTGAGCTTTGAGAAGGCAGAAAATGGATCTGACTTGTTCATTCCTATATCCTTAACAGACCATAAGTATGGGTGTAAGAATGAAAAAGCCCTGGAACCAGGAATGATCAAGAAAGCCCAGCTCATCCAGATGGCCCCCTCTCCCCTGCTTCCTAGGCGTCTTTGCAGCTGTGAGTGGAGACCTTATGTTTAAGTCAATAGTTTACGAAGGATGTCTGCAAACCATCATTTTACTTTAATTACAACTGCAGAAGTCAGGCAAAGCAGGACTCGTTGTTCCCATTTTAAAGCGGGGAATCACTGAGGCTCAAGATGAGGTGACTGCTCAGATTCCCAGCTGGCAAGTGTGGAGCAGGGTCACTCCTAGGGCTATGCTGTGTCTTCAGGTTTCATTTGACATCTGGATGAAAGGAGGGAAGGAGCATGCAGAAGGGAATGGGCTCTCCCTTCTCTGTGGAGGATCCAGAGACGGTAGTAAGTGGAAACAGATGGGATAGTAACAAGGCTGGAGGATGTGGGCTGCACATCTGGCAATTTCCTCAGGGGCTTGAGCACTGGAATCCCCCACGTTAGGCAAAGGAGGAAATAGAAGTCCTCAGGAGAACCCAGGCAGGGCAGGCCAGGTCGCTCCTGCCCCTGCCCCTGCCCCTGCCCCTGCCCCTGAGCCTGTTCCTGTTCCTACCCAAAGGATCATCAGGCTTTCTGAACCCCCTCTCCCTTCCCTGGAATTCATAGCAAGTGACAGCCAGTCTGGGACTTGACAGGTGGAGGCTGATAAAGAAGGGCCCTGTGCTTTGCCAGAGGGCAGGATGGGGCCTCAGCTGGGCCTTGTGGGGCTGCCTGGCGGCTGGCTCCTGCATCGCGGGGAATTCCCCTCCTGCCTAAAAGTCAGCTCAGCCCAGCCCTCCTTCCTGCAGAAGCACAGTGAGCTGAGGAGCCTTCGCAGGGACAGCAGCCCCCGCTGTACACACCCTCGGATTTTCCTGCCCTTGCCCAGGTAAGTGATCCAGACTGGGGGTAGATGAGCCAGGACAGGGGAGCGGGCTCACGGCACAAGGGTGCCGAAGCCACCCAACTTTGCCATTGCCAGCTGTGTGCCAAGAGCTGCCTGGCCTCCTCTTTCCTGCCAGCTGGGCTCCACTGCTACCCAGTCCAGCTTGCTCTGCCCACCCAGGTCTTGGGTCTGGGCCTTTGCTCCTTGCCTGGCCTCCTTCTCCTCAAATTTTTCTCCCCATCCTGTTTTCTCTTCCTGCCCTGTCTTTTTGGTCATTCTTTTGCTCTCCAGTTTTCGCTAGCTTATCCAAAGGAAAGGAAAAGAAAGCCTGATTTTGTCTTATTCTCCCCCTACCCAAAAAAGGAGTATGTTTGAAAGTATGAACATGAATGTATGTGTGTGAGAGAACTTGTCTGTTTGTGACCTTGAATCAGACCCATGACAGTGTATATGTGTGGGTCCCTGTAAGTGTACATTTGTAACCACGTTTACATGTATGTGTGAGAATATGTCTCTGGGCAAAATCTATGTGTGCCTGTGAATGTGAGTTTTTGAGAGCCAGGGTATGTTGGGCACTTTAGAAGTCTAAAATCAGACAGGTAAAGACCAGGTGCTCCCTCGGGAGCATAATGGAGGCTGGGATCTTCCTTATCACTGTAGCAAAAAGACCTCTCTCCTCTTTCCTGCCTGCTTAGCTCCTAGGGCCCCTGGACCTTTCTGTGTTTGAACTTTTAGCAGAAAGCCCGGGGCCCTGGGAGTGGGCCAAGGGCTGGCAGAACAGTGATGTGGCCTCCTCTTTGATCATAAACAGTCCAGATTTTCCAAAGCTGGTCAGAGGCCCAACCCAGGGAAGTCCCTGGCTAGGAGGGGTAAGGAGTGGAGGTCACGTCTGACAGTGGCTTCTGGGCTGCAGAGGAATGGAGGGAGAATGAGGAGGGGCCCTAGAAAAGTGGGGTGTGGGTGAAGACATGGGAGGGAGGGGGCAGGACTGGAAGACGACTGCTCTGAGGGCCCTGTTAGGGCTTCCCGAGATTAGGAAACGCTCCAGTTGTGTGGGTCTGCCTCCCTGAGGGATGGGACCAGGCTGGCCAACCTATTCCCACGTCCAGGATGACAAGGGGCAAGCTTGGATCCCAGCCCAAATCCTTTTTGACACCCTGATCTGGAGACAAGGGGGCCAGAGGGAGAGAAGCTGGAGCAGGGGAGACCTGGGACTCCTAGGGACTGTGGGAGGGGCCTGGCTGGGCCACGTATGTGACAAGGCTGGGAATTTCCCCCAGTGTCACTTTGTCCTTTCTTCTCCTCCCATGGTGCCCTAGAAACCAAAGAGTAACAGCCAGGACAAGGACATGGGTAAGAATTGGAATGCAGAAAGAGGAAAACAGGAAAGAGCCTGAAGAAAAAGTCAGTGGGGATGGCTTCCAGGCCCCACTCCTCAGAGAGCATTCTGAGAGGTCCTGGCAAGTTACCCCCCCGCTATAAGCCCCAACGTCCTCCCTGGGGCAGAGAGAAAAACACTCTCTGCCGTCTTGCAGGGTTGATGATTACAATGACCACTGCTTTCCTTTCCTTTGGCATTTAATTATCACTTTCCCATGCACTGGTACTTTTATAGCCTTCCTGGCATTGATAAGGAAACTGAGGGACAGGCTGTAAGTAGCAGGGCTGAGATTTAAACCCAAGTCTGATTCCAGAGCCCATGCTTTACCCATGTGATGTATCTCTTGGAAAAGGCACAAGTTGTGGATATAAATGGTTTCATCTGCCTTGAAGTGCTGAATGCATTGTGAAGTTACAGACATCTTCCCATCCCCTCATGAAAGTGGGTAGAATTTTAAAATGCCTTCTTAGGCTGAGGGAGGGAATCTGAGACCATAGACTTTGCTCATTTATTTCTTATTTGAAAAATGCTATGATTAGCTGATAAGTGTTTCAGTCAGTAGCATGTGCTTGACATGCATTATCTCACTTAGCTATCACCCAAATCGCTCTTTGATATACATACCACACCCAACACCAAAAAGTACCTAGAATCCACTGTAGGGTTTTACATTCCTGAGATTGCTTCAGGCTATGGATCTAAGGAAGGGACCCAGGACTGCTCTTTGTCAGGTTCATTAGCTGCTCCCCTGCTCCCCCAAGTTCTGTTCACCCCTCACCTTGGCCCTGATTCACTCATTCTCCTGCTGGAATGAGGCACACACTTGTTTGACTTTGAAGCTCCATTTCCCATCAGTGGGATGTGTGGCAATGTCCTGAGTTCTGGTCCCAAGTGTTAATCATAAACTCTACGTAAGCCTGACACAGTGGCGTGCACCTGCAAACCCAGCTACTTGGGAGGCTGAAGCCGGAGGATCACAAGTTCAAGACCAGCCTGGGCAACTTTAGTGAGATCCTGTTTCAAACTGAAAATTTTAAAAAGATTGGGAGTGGAATTCCCATCTCTGGGGCCCCTTTTCTTCTGAGAAGTCTATCTTTGTCACTTTTGTAATAGACCTACTGGCAAGATCTGCAGTATAATGCCTCAGAGTGGTAAGAGTTTAACAGCCCGGCTCTTTGTCCTCCAGGTAATTACTGCTCTGTAAGATCTTGGGTGAGTCATCTAGTACCTCAAAACCCCTGTCTCATCTGTGAAATGGGAATATTAGTACCCACCTTATGGACTGGTTAGAAGATAAATTGTGGACAAGTGCCAGACTAGCACACAGCAAATACTCCATGTTACTTTATAACACTTTTTTGTATATGTGGAGGGGTATTGGAGATTAAACCCAGAGATGCTTTACCACTGAGATATATCCCCAGCCCTTCTTAAGACCAGGCCTCACTAAGTTGCTGAAGCTGGTCTCAAATTTGTGATCCTTCTGTGCCGCTGGGATTATGGGCATGCGCCACGGTGCCTGGTTTTATAATGCTTTTATGATGCAGCCTCCACCCCTCTTCTGGTTTAGAATTAAATTTGTTATAGGTGGATATTTTTGCATGCTTCTTATTTTCTTCAAATGTATATTTGGAGCTATTCTGGCAGAGGTGGTGAAGGAGCAGGGAGTGACAGAACGATTAGGAAACTGCCTGCTTTAAAACAAAATAAAACAAAACACAAGCAGTTTGGTTCTCCTCCCAGGTGGGGCTTTGAGCATGTGCTTGTTGTCACTCTGGAAGAGCAAGAGGTTGCCACCTGCCTGAGTCACTCAGATCCCAGCCTCAGGCCCAGCTTCCTGGCTTGGAAATCCCCTTTCTAGGCCAAAGGGGTGGTGCGGTTTGGGGGCCTGACTCCCATACTCTCTATGCCCCCAAAGCCTAGGGTCCCTTAAAGAATGTGGATGGGAGAATGCAACCTAGTGCTATATTGCTGGGTTTAAAACTGAAATTATACTCAATGCATGCAACCCACATCTATGCCCATTACCATTTCTCAACTACCTACTGTGTGCTGAGTCTTAGGCTTTTTTGCATTACCATACTCATCCTCACAATCCACCTGAGAGGAGGTGCAATTATCCCCATCTTTCATAAAGGAACATGAGTTTTAGAGGCCACCCAGGTAGTAAATAGTTGAGTAGGAGTTAGAATCCCATTCATTAGATCCATGGCCTGTGTTCATGAAAGTATTGAGTTTCTGGAAGAAATCGAGATGAATCATGACATTGCGAAGACAACACAGGGCAGTAGACAAAAGTACACAGGATTGGGAGCCAAGGCCTGAAATTCCAATCCTTGTGATGTCACTTCAAAGGTGGGGCTTTGAGCAAGTCCTGTGCTATGTAAAGGCCACAAATAGGGGTTATGAGCAATGGTCTCCAGAGCCCCTATCATGGTGCGATACTCTGAGGTCAAAACAAGACTTGCAAGGATTGCAAATGGTTTCAGTGATAATTTTGAACAGATAAGTTTTTGCACAGTGTAACTGTAAAGAACAAGTATCCCAACAGGGCACAATGGCACACACCTATAATCCCAGCAACAGGGGAGGTGGAAACAGGAGGATTGCAGGTTTGAGGCCAACCTCAGCAACTCAGCAAGGCTCTAAGCAACTTAGACCCTGTCTTAAAATTTCTAAAAAATGTCTGGGGATGTGGCTCGTGGTAAAGTGCTCTGCCCTCCAAAAGAGAAAGAAAAGTATCCTAAACTAGGAAATCAGACAAAAAGATGACTGAAAACATTTTCACATCAAGCCTAAGTCTTCTCCAACAAATCTACCCAGGATTCATCAGGCACCTTGGGGAATGAAATGCTTTGGTCAACTAGTCAGATGTTTCATAAAAATAACTGACACAGTATGGAAAAAATGCAAATAATTGAAGACACTTCATTTTAAGTGAGTCTCAGTATTTGTGGGATGAGGGCGGAGGTGGAGACTTGGATTGGGATTAGGAAGGTGGCATTGTAAGAACAGGTGAATTGGGAAGCATAGGGGAGTCCCCTAAAAGTATTTGCTGGGGACTGAATGCTCGGAAATGATGAATGGCATCAGCCAGGTGACCCAGGTCCAAAGCTCCCAGTCTCCCTGCATCTTTCTCTGATGGTGATACCTGGTGAGGCCTTGGTTGGTTTCTGTATCTTTCCTTCCCTTCAGAATCAAGATATATGTATACTTCTTTTTTCATAATTAAAGTGAACTAGAATAAATATTGTTTTGAAAATTTGATAACACCCAGGATGTCACAAGGCCTGAAAACAGAATTCTTGGACTAGACATATACTTGGCTCAGTGTCTCTGTGTTCAGAGTTGATTGACAAGTCTCCCCTTCTGTGAAATGGGGCCACGTATGAAACAGACCCCACAATCCTTTCCCACAGTGCTTTCTGAAGATGAGCGACTATGAATGATTAAGTTTTCAAGAGCTTCAGTGAAATGGGTCTTTTGCAATGGGATTTCATAACGCTATATTACCCAATTTTAAGAGCTGTCCTTTATTTCAAGGCTTTTTTGCGTTCTGGAATGAAATCTTAACTTTTTTTTTCTTTCCTTTTTTTTTTTTTTAAACAAAATGATGGGCTTAAAATGTCCCTATCCGAAAGCAAGTTACTGTTCCTTACAGTCCTAGGAAACCCTACAGCCTGTTGGGATTATCCTATCCTAAAGGTTGATAGGATGGAAGAAAGCCTCTGGATTTGCCCACCTGGGTTTGAATCTTGATTCGTCCCTTACTGAGGTCAACCAAACTCTGGTACACTGTTTACAGTTAAAGTAGGGGAGGAGGGGCTAAAACTCCCAGTCACTAAGGCAGGACCGTGCCAATAAAATAATGTATGCAGTGTTTACAATCCCTGGAGCAGTAAATGTGAAGGAAAAAAAAAAAAAAGTTTAGACCTAACAACAGGATACTTTAGGTCCTTTTAGCTGGAAATTTCTATCGCCTCGCCGAGTCTAGGAGGGTCCTGCACAGAACTCTGCGGCCCTCAGCTCCAGCTTTGGCTTCGCTCCAAAAGCTTCTTAGCAAGTCCCCTCCTCACTCCGGCCCCCCGGCGTCAGGAAGAGGTTGGGTGGTCTCCGTGGCTCGCCTCCGCCCTGAAATTCCCGCATACACGGTGGTCCCAAGCCTCCGCCCCGGCCTTCCGGCGCGGGGAATGCCGCGAAGAGCTGCACGGTCGAGAGGCTGCGCGGCGTGGGGCGGCAGCGCCGGAACGGAGGAGGGCGCTGCCCGCGGCAAGGCGGCCGAGGGGGCTGCCAGGATAACCGGCGGCCGCTGGGCAGAACTCGGGCGGCCGCTGGGCAGAACTCGGGCGGCCGCTGTTTACCTCGCTGCGTCCCTCCCCCCGGCGGCCGCGGGCCGGCGGGAGCGCGCCGCGCGATTGGTCGATCGGCCTGTCAATCACCGGGGACTTTCCCAGAGGTGGGGGCCGGGCCCCGAGCACTTCCTTGTCTTCGGCCGCGTCCCCCTGCCCTGGCCCGGGAGCCGGAGGAGTGCCGCGGGGACGAGACCTGGCCTGGGCCTCTGTCCCGACCCTGGACTCGGGGCTGGGCGTGGTGAGCGGCGCTCTGTCCTTCCCCCAACCCCTCGTCCTTAAGTAAGCCGGCCGGGCCCAGCGGAGATGGAGGGAGAAGGGAGGCCGGGACCCGGGCGGTTCAGAACCTCGGTCCGCAATGACCGGGCGTGCGGTAGGAGGTCAGGCCGCAGTAAGCGGCCTGAACCCCGGACCCCTAGGGCGCGCGGTCCGGGGATATCTCGGGCGGCCAGGCTGCGTGGGACTCCCTGCCCCTAGCCGAGCGTGGCGGGGGGCGCGCGTGCGCACCGCGAAGGGGAGCGCGGCCGGGCGTGGCGTGAGGCGTTGTGCTGTGCAGACCCTCTGGGTGCAGGCGGTGCTGCGGTGCTGCGGTGCTGCGGTGCTGGGCTGTTTTAGAGACACCTGCCTACGCGGCGTCAGTAGTCTTGTATAAAGTTAAGTGTACATGTTAACGATGAGGAAAATAACTCTTATTGGGAGCTTTCCAAATGTTGATCTAAATGCTTTACGTGTTAATGTCATTTATTTATATCCATCCTAAACATGAATATTATTAGCCCTCTTCTGCGGTTTAGTAAATCGAGGTCCTTGGATATTGGGTTTGTACAACTAGGGAGTTGCAAAGTGAGAATTTGAACCCAGGCATTTGGCTTAACATTTTTGCACACGGTTGGAGACGTTGTTTGCATGTGCAGGGTAGATGTTGTGAGTTTCTGGGAGTGACTTCAGGGGTGGAGTTGTTACTTTTGGTTGAGTTTTGCACTGTAGGATGGTGTGTGTGTGAAAGAGAGATAATGTATTTGAAAGTAATTGCATTACACATTCATTAATTGTGTGTAAAAGAGTGGGTGGGAATTTTGTGCGACTAGGTGAGAAATTGTGTTTTGGTAAGGGGAGGGAGGGACTTTTGTGAATGATGCAAAAGAATCAGCAACATCATCCCCATCCCCTTACAGAATGACAGTGCAAGGAAATGTGTAGATTCCTAATGCATCATTTTTATTTCACAGTAACGTCAAAATAGAATTTAATCAGCTCTTACTCATTTTTCAAACAATGGGGGTGTGGTAGAGGGGATTTCGGCATCTGATGAGAGGTCAGAAAAGGAGGCTCCCAGAACTTTTTTTTGATCTTGACAATGGATGTTGTATTAGGAGGGTGGAATGTTTATTAGTTCAAACTCAGCAACCCAGTGATATTGTATTAATATTCCTTTTGAGGTAATGAAGAATCCAGTAATGGTATTATTAATAGCTTACATTTATGAACACTTACATGTGCCAGGCACAGTGCTTTACATTCAGTGTTTCTTTGGGGGATGAGGGGGCGGTACTAGGGATTGAACCCAGGGGTGTTTAACCACAGAGCCACATTGGCAGCCCTTTTTTATTTAGAGGCATGGTCTCACTGAGTTACTTAGGTCCTTGCCAAGTTGCTGAGCCTGGCCTTGAACTTGCTATCCTGCCTCAGTTTCCTGAACCTCTGGGATTATAGGTGTGCACCACCACACCTGGCTCAGTGTTGCATTTCTAACAACCTTGTAATAGTCTCAGTTTTTACATAAAGAAACTAAAGCCCAAAAAAGTAAAGACTTGCCCAAGACTAGTAAGCCTTGAACCTTGGACCTCCTTCCCTTTCCAGTGACCAAAGGTATTGTCTTGGCTGTGTGCAAAGAAAATAATGTGATCAGGGACTGGCCCTTTTTGGAAGCCTTTGATTATGCCCTTTGGAAACTACAGGTGAAGTGTCCTGTGTTCTATATACTTTCGTGCTCATGTAGTCCCTAACCCATGGGTATTCTGTGGATGTGGATACAGCATGGCTGAGGGTTGGTGCCTGCTCCTGGATACCCATACCAGGGTATCTTTTGGGGCCCCAGGAAGCCGTGGGTCTGACTCATACCCTTACCCCCAGTATTGCCTGCAACTTGAGGCCCGGATGTCCTGGTTGGGTCAGGCCGACCTGATTTGAGCGAGGCAACATTGTAGGAGGCTATTTGTCTGCCTCACTCCACTGGCTACTATTTTCCTCCAGCACTAGGTGTGGCTTAGTCATACCATGCCAGCCTAGAGGGACACTCCAGCATGCCCAGCTTGTTCTCACCCTGAGCCTGCACACCTACTGTTCCCTCTGCCTGGAAAACCTTTCCCCAGCTCTTCCCATGGCTGATTTTCCTTATCTGTCAAGTCTCAGCTCAAATGTCACCTCCTCAGAGGGGCCTTCCCTGACCTTTCTATGCAAAGTACCCCCTTTTTTTCACTTTCTGTCACATTTCTTCATTTTTTTCATGCTTTCACCAAGGTCAGAAATAAATTTGTTTGTGAATGAGAAAACATGTAAAAAACTTCATGGCTGGCATCTGATCATTTTATTTATTATCTGATCATTTTATTTATTATCTTTCTCTCTTCCTATAATATAATGGTTTAGTCTTCTTGTGTTTGTCTCTGACACTGGGGAAGATTCTGGGGTGAGGCTCTGCTGGGTTTATCCAGTGAAGGAGAAGAAACTAGAATAACAGTGCATTTCACAGATGAGGAAACTGAGGCCTTGACATAGGAAGGCAGGATGAGAACGAGGGTCTACTTTCCCATGGCATTTCCCCTCCTGTGTTAGCAAACATTTGCTGACGGCTGTCTGTGCCTTGTGCTGTGCAGTGTCCAGGACACAGGTGTATAAGGAACAGGCTCAGGCCTCCAGGAACATGTAGTCAAGTGGGAGCTGTGAGCAGTCCCTGGGAGGCATTGTGTGCCAGCAAGTGCTGAATGAGTTGCCTGGCATGAGCCCTGGGGTGTGAAGTAGTTTCAGGCATCAGATGGTCCGTGGGGCTTTTGGGAGGATGTAACTTCAAGGGCAGACCCTAGAAAGATGATGAGATGTAAAATGGGGCCTGGGACTTTGTGGACAAGGCAGAAGATTTGGAGTAAGGACCTCCTGGGTTAGGGGAGCTGACCAGTTGGGTTGGCAGTGACCCTAAAGACAATTGTCGTGCACTGGGAATTAGAGCAATTGGTTCACAAACTGGAACATGCATCAAAGGGAGGCAGGGCTGCACCACCAGAGTGTCTAATCCCATGGCTCTTTGAGAGCCCCTGGTGCAGAGCCCAGTAGGGCTGCCTCTGCCACTCTGGGCCTGCACTTCCTCACCTGTAGTGCTGTGCAACATCAGGGCTACCTTCTCCGGTGATGGATTCCTGAGACAGTGTGTCCCAGACACTCAATGCAGGGCCAACACGTGGCCAACGCTCAGTGAATACCAGCGGCCCTTACTGTTAGGGAAGCTACTGATGAGGCTGTTGAAGGATTTCAGTAGAGGATGGTCCTGTTTTTTGTGCTTCTGGATAACTTGCCTCCAGCCTTCTACCACTCTGTCCTCTCTGAATGGTCATGCTTTACTTTGTCTCAGATAGCTGTCCCTCTTTGGAGTGGTGGGAACTCAGCAGTAGGAAGGGCTCAGAGAGCATCTGAGTGCCCTCCATAGTAGCACCCTCCTCCCCCTGCTTGACCCCACCCCAGGGTCGGGGAGCTAACTACCTTAGAGGCAACCCCTTCTGATATTTTCTTTGCTCTTTTCTTTTTTGTGGGGTGGGAATTGAACTCAGGGCCTGGCACAGGCTAAGCACATGCTCCACCACTGGGCTATACCCTAAGCCCCCTTGGAGTGTTATTGCAGACATCTTTTCTTTGTGGGCCCTCCTCTGTCCAGGTTGCTTCTTCCTACCTCCGTTCTCCTTCATTGCTCACCTGATCACTCTGAGGAAAGGAGGCAGTGGTGTGGCATGGTGAGAGAATGCACAGGTGGCCACCACAAGACCTGGTTTGGGCCACCCTCTTGTTGGCTCCAGCAGGTTCCACGCTGTTTCCATTGGACCAGGGCTTTCTGAGCTTCCCTCCTGGTGTCCAGAACCTGCCTGTCCTGTTCCTGGCCCTCTGCATAAGGAGAGTGCTGGGGTCCTCAGAAGAGCTGCTGGAGGAAGGCACAGCTCCAAACCCCAAGAGATAAGCCTGGGCAGCCCCCACGGCCATTGCAGGAAGTTCTCGCCTGTGACCGGCCCAGGACAGTCACTGTTCCGATTGGAACTGATGACTGGAAAGGAGCAGCTGGCTCTTTGTGTGAGGGCTGTCCCTGCAGGACTGAGCACTTCTTTCCCAAAGACCTTACCCTCAGGCTGTTCTCTAAGAGACAGGAGCCCATTGTCCTGGAGCGCCTGTGTGGCTGGTAAGCAGGCGGCCCAGTGGGGAATGAGGGATGAATACTGTGGCAAGCGGTCATGTCACCAAGGAGACCTGCTCAGAGGCCAGAGCTGGTATTTTCAGGGCAGGCATGGGGGTGCCCATGAGTCAGGGCCTTGATTTGTTCTCCCACCTTACAGAATGCTTGTCTTGTTTCTGGAGGTCTTCGGGCCCCTCATCCTTGGCCTTCAACACAGCCAGCTTGGGCAGTGGTCTGGGGAGCCCTGATCCCTTGACACCTTCACTTCTGCCTCTGTAAGTGCTACTTCTGCCTGAACCTGAACCCTGGGAATCAATGACATGACTTTTAGAAAGTACTACTGAGTCTTTCAGATAGGGTAACGTGCAGACACTTGGGTATCCACTCATCCCATTCAAGGTATGATGCATTTTCCACACACCTGAAATTTCTCCCTGGTTACCACCCCAATAAGGAACAAGTATTCTGAATTTAGTGCTATTCTCCTGTATTTCTTTATGGTTTTATCATAAATGTATACATTCTTAAAATAATATTGTTTCTTTTTGTTTGTTTGGTATTGGAGATTGAACCTAGCTTAACCACTGAGCTACATCCCCAGCCTTTTTTTGATTTTTTATTTTGAGACAGGACCCCAGTAAGTTGCTTAGGACCTCACTAATTTGCTGAGTCTGGCTTTGAACTTGCAATCCTCCTGCCTCAACCTCCCGAGTCGCTGGGATCACAGGTGTGCTCCACCACACCCAATTGTTTCATATGTTTTAAAATGTTATTTAAATGCTGTCATACAGTCAGTATTCTTCCACAGCTTGTTTGTTTTGCTTAATATATTTGTGGAATTCATCCATGTTTATATCTGTAACTGGTCCACTCATTTTCCACTGCCATATGGTATTCCCTGATGTGAAAGTACCATGGAATTTATTTATTTATTTATCATTAAAATGTATTTATTTATTTTTCCCTTTAGGTAATTATCAGCCCTTTGTTATGGAAACAGGCATTCTTGGCTTTTCCCTGAGTATCTATCACCTGTCCTGCCTTTCCCTTCTTAGTGTTTTCATAGCTGTTGTGGCAGCTGTTTGGATAGCACTTCAAGGTATTCAAACATGTCTATCATTTCTACCTGGCCTACACAGGAGAAAGACAAGGAAAGTGAAGCCTGCCCAAGGTCACCCAGGGAGGGAGCAGAGCCAGGCCTGAATCTATCAAATCCTCTTTCCACCATATTTGGTATAAGGGGAATTCTCAAAAACCGACATCTTCCTCCTTTGAGTGGGGAGTCACAGGGTGGAATAAACCAGCCCTTGCGTGCAGGGGACTGAGACAGAAGGGTCGTCGGAACCCCCTCCTGTCCCATGGTCAGGCATAGTGCTCTCTTTCTGCATAGCTGTTGGTTGAAGCGATTCCTTCTGGGCTCAGGGAGGCTCCAGCCGCTGGAAGAGAAGCCAGGCTCACTGGAAGGTTGTGTGGGGGGCCTTGTTGGAATTCCCAGCCCTTCTCGGGCGTTTGGTGACAGGGAAGCAGAGTTGGGACTAGAGACGTTATGGTCAGATTGGATCTCACCTTGTTCCTTGAGGATGGCGTGGTTGGAGTCGAGTCCCACACCTCTGGATTCCGCTGCCTCACCAGCAGAGCAGGCGTCCTGTTCTACTGCTGCCCTGCTGTCCTTAAAGCCGGCTCCCCTTCCCGAAGCCAGAGCCTCTAAGGCCCCAGATGCACCTCTCCTCTACAGTTGTCGCCTCTCCAAACACACTATTCCTTAGCTAGAAAACCTGTCCCCAGACTTGACTTCTGGATTTTTTACCGGATCCCCACGGGCTTGACTGTGCACACAAAGCAGACACGTGGCAAGGAAGTTCCCACCCCTTACCTGAGCCCTCCAGCTCATTTGGTGCCAGAACAGTGGGTCCTTCTGATCTTGTCAAGCCACTTAAATTATTTTTTTTAATATTATTTTAAAATCTCCTTTTAAAAAGTTATAGAGTAATACATGCTCCATGGGGAGAAAATCCCTCCAAACTCAAGCAGTACCCAAAGTAAAAGGTAAGAAATGAAAGTTGTCTTCTCTCTCCTCCTTCTAATTAACTTTTTCATTGCATAAGAACCAGACTAGTTTTTCCATATAACAAGCTAAAGTATTATAGATAAAATATAGAATTCTTTTGCTTTCAGCTCCTGTGCCAGGTCCTTCTTCAGAGCTGTGTACGAAGGGCTCCTAGTTTTCCTTTTCCTGTGCACATAATAGATTTTACACACACACACACACACACACACACACACACACACACACGTAGCATTGTTGCTTTTTTAAAGATAGTATCCTATTGTGTGTATAAATCTGCAATTTGCTTTTTATTTTATGGGCATTTTGTATGTGATGGCAAAGCAGTTTACTTCACTGTTTTGATGGCTATATAGTATTCCATTGAGCGAATGTGCCAGTGATTTAATTAGTCCTCTCCTGATGGACATTCAAGTCATTTTTTACTATAACTTAGCTTGTGGCCGTGCACATCTTTGCCCAGCCCAGTGTATGCTGATGCTTGTGGCCATGCACATGGGCCTAGTATGCTGATGCAAAGAGCTCTAGATGGCTCAGAAGAGGATTACTCAATCAGTTGACAAGTCTTGGCTCATTAGTTAAGGGAAACCTCCTCAAGCACACTTTTCTGCAGCAGAACTTTGTTCTCAGCCAGTTGGCCATACATGTGTGCTGTCAGCATCATTGAGAAAGGACACTGTGTTAGTCAGCCTTCTGTCATGTGATGAAATACCCTAGGTAATTATAAAGAGAAGAGGTTTATTTTGGCTCACAGTTTTGGAGGTTCCAGTCCTTGATCAATTGGCCTCATTGCTTTGGGCTGTGGCAAGGTTCCACATCATGGCAGGAACATGTGGCAAAGCCAAAATGTTCACCTTGTCAGCCAGGAAGCAAAGAGAAGGGGAAAAGCCTGAGGTCCCACAATTCCCTTTGATAGCATGTCCCCAGTGACCGAAGTACCTCCCACTAGGTCTACCATCTCCAGTAGCACCACCCTGGGGACCAAGCCTTTAACAGATGGACCTTTGGAAGACCTTCAACAAACAAACTGTAGCAGACACTTTTTACTGGAGGCAACCCATCTATACAAAAAGCAAATATGCACCAAGGCTATATCAGTAGAAATATAATTCTTAAAGTATGGAGGTGAAAGTCCCTCAGTGTCTGGCCAGGCAACCCACACCTGGAGTGCTATGTTTAATTCCAAGATGATTGTGTAGATAGGGTAGGGGTGTGGACTTTTTGTGGGGTTTGGGGAAGGTTCTGGAAGCTAGTATCTATGGGGGACAGTGCAAGGAACAAGGTCTACAAGACCACACTTGATGTTCTGTATCTCTCCATAGGTGAATAGGAAAGAGGAACATTTTGTTCCTCAGGGGAGCCCAGAGGGTAGAACACAGGCCAGTGGAAGCAGAACTGGGAGCACCTGCCTGCAGCCTATGCTGGCTGCCCAGAAGTTGCCTCGGGGAGTAAGTTGCGAAGGTCTGACTGGCTGAAGATGGCCAGCCAGAGCCCTGTGGCTCCTCTGTGGACCGGAGGAGCACAGGACTGAGTCTCCTGAGCCTGCTTCCAGCCCGAGATGCTAAGCCCTGGTAATCAGGTGATCAGGAGCAGACTGGGCCCTTGTTGTATACAAAGTCAGGGACCAGGAAGCTGGGCATGTTCTGGAGAACCGGGCAGCAGAACTGATCCCCGCCCACCTAGAACTTCAAACTCCAGCCTCCCTCGGCAGCAGGACAGTGGAAAGGGCACCAGTGTTGAAGTCTCCCAGATCAAGGGCTAGATTATTTGCTCTTCTACTAACCAGCCTTGTGTCCTTAGGCAGATAGCTTAACCTCTCTGAATCGACTTCATCATCTGAAAAATAGAGGTAATGCTCTCTAGGCAAAGTGGTTAAAAGCAAGGTCACAGCTTTCCTCTCTGGGTGGTAAGAAGAAAATGAGGTAGTGTGCATAATGATGGTAGTGTTTAACAAACTGTCACCTTCCCTCCCAGCTTAACTAGGTATCCCAGAGGCCTCTTTTGCAGTGTTTTTAGCCAGCAGGTAGTCCAGGCTGACTTCTAGCTCAGGGGTTTGCCAGAGTGCTGTGGCCTGGGTTGGATGCAACAGAGTGCCTTCTGCGGTGGCTCAGCAGAAAGGAGGGGAGAGGAGGGACACAGGGCAGACGTGTGCTGCTTCTGAGGGACACAGAGTCCTTAGGCTGGCCTGGAGCCCTGGGGCATGTCAGGGGGGAGGGTGGACCTGGCAAAGGGCTGTGGACTTCCATCAACCCAGGATATTTGACAGCACCCTTCACACTTTCACTGGAGGATTGGTGCTTCTGGGAAATCTTCCTGGGCCTTGGGATGAAAGCTGGAGATCCCAGCCTTCAGGAAAAGGCTCACGGAAAGTGGTGATGAGGAGTTGCAGATTCTGAACTGTTGGAATCATCAGGAAGGAGTAGATGGTGCAGCTCAGCTAGTTGTGTTACTGCTGTTGTTGCAGCCCCTCCCTGTAGGAAATGAAGGCTGGGGGCGTCTTTGCCCCAGTGTGCCTTGAGTGGATCGCGCAGTTCCTGAGCCCCAGTTCCCATACCGGCTGGACTGTATTCCCACAGGCCCTCCATTGCTACTCTGATTGCCAAGACTCATGAGTGAAGCCCTCTTCTCCTCACTGGGGAGGATGCTGGAGTGGGCTCTGTGAGTGCACACTGTCCAAAGTAGGGCCGTGTCATCACCGGTGGATGAGCCTGACAGTCGCTCGTTTTTCTTTTCTTTTTTTCTTAAGACTTCATATTTTTAGAGCAGTTTTAGGTTCACAGCATTACTGAGAGGCAGGCCATAGATTTCCTACCCTTGACATGTACAACCTCCCTATTATCAGCACCCCACTGCTGAGTGGTATGTTTATCAGCATCGTCGGACCCACATGGACACGTCATCGTCATCCAGCATCCTGTCATTTACTTTTGGGTTCACTGTTACAGTTGCACATGCTCTGGGTTTGAACAAAAGCATGACGACTTGTGTCCACCATTGTTGTATCATAAACAGTAGTTTTACTGTCCTGAAAATCCAGCCTGGTCTTTGAAGGATGGGCTCAGGGCCATAATTTTGCCAGCCTTGAAACTGGTGGGGAGGACTGGAGGTCATAAAATGAGAATGCGGACAGGTTTGCTTCCGTCTGCAGTATGATTTCATGGTGGCACGCTTCCTGCCATCCTTGAATGGAATCCCAAGATCTTCCTCTTTACAATTAGAGGAAATGAGGCTCAGATGACTCCTAGTCTTTCATGAGCACAGCGCTATGGTTCATGGACTTCTGGTAGCCACGTGTTCACTAGCTATCATGTTAGACCCGCTCTCTGCTGAACTGGGGTCGGCAGTAAAGTGGTTATTTGCAGGTTGTCAGAAGTTAAGTAGGAGTCACAACCTAGCTTACCAAGAGGTCAGAGGAACCTGGAATACTACATTAAAAGAGGGAGTGGTTGGAGAGAAGTCATGGCTGCTGAATCAGCTGGGCACAGCTGAGGGGTTGCCCTGGCCTCTTGCTAAGCATCTTTTATGTGCTAAACACTAAGCTGCATATTACATATTCATTATTATTATCTTAGAAATTTTATTACAAAACAAATATATGTGCCTTATTAAATAAATCAAATCATCAGGAAGTAAAAAGTGAAAAATCTCCTATAACCATGCACATATTGTTTTATTTAATTACTTTGATCTTACACCAAGTAGGTTTTATGATTTTTTTTTTTTTTTTTTTTTTTTTGGTGGTACTGGGGATTAAACTCAAGAGCACTCAACCACTGAACCACATTCCCAGCCCTACTTTGTATTTTACTAGAGACAGGGTCTCACTGAGTTGCTTAGTGCCTCGGTTTTGCAGAGGCTGGCTTTGAACCTATGATCCTCCTGCCTAATCCTCCGGAGCTGCTGGGATTACAGGCATGCACCACCACGCCCAGCAAGGTTCTATTATTTCTATTTTGCAGATGTGGCAACTGAAGCTCAGAAAAGGTGGGTGACCGGTCCAGTGTCCCACAGCCTACAGGGTGGACAGAGCAGGACTAGCGTGGGTGAGGCCAGGTGCAGCATCTGAGAAGGGCTTCTTTGTACCTGAGTACCTCCTTCAAGCATCCCTGACACCTCACTCTGCCTCTCCCTGTCCCCTGCCCTGTTTGGCCCCTCTCTCCCTGATCCCAAGGCCACATTGTCTCTAGTATGCTGGTCCCTTCTCTTTCCGTGACTTGCTGCCAGCTTCCAAGGCTTGGGTCTCCTCTATCCTGTGGCCATCATTAAGACCTTATCCAGTTTCTGTCTCATGCAGACTCCTCCTCTCGCACACAAGGAAACAGCTACAGTCATTTACACTGAGAGCAGCTGGCAGAGAAGATGCCAGGACAGGCCTCTCTGAGTTCCGCTTCCAAGCCCTACTTCCTTTCACCCCTCTCCCCACCCCGCCTTCCGGCATTCCTGCAGTGCCTGCCTCTGCTAGGTGGACACTGACCACCATGACCTTCTGGCTCCTGGAACCAGAGGTCTCTTGAACTCACTTCCTGGGTGGCAGGTGCAGCTCCAATCAGAGGTGTTACCCTGGCTGGTGAAGCCCCCAAGCTGGGCTTCGTTTTCCTTGTATGTCAAACCACATATGAGCCCCGCCTTCCTTCCAGGGCTGCTGTAACAGTCAGAAGGGAAACGGTGCTTGGAAAAGTATTAAATATTTTGTGAATATTAGTGGCTATGCAAATTAATATCATTGAGTAGTCTGAGGGCTCTTCTTCCCCTACCCTTTCACCACCAATTTGTGGCTAATGGCAAGTCCCAGACAGGCTAAACCGTTTCAGTGCAGAAACTGGAGTATGAATTTAGTTCTGATCCAGCCTTAGCCAGCCCTCTGTCCCTGGGGTGAGTCTGAAACGGGCCACACTCCTGCCCCTCGCCCCCAGTCCTAGTTCTTTACCTGACACAGCCTCCTTCAGTTCAGCAGCAGCACTTCATACTCACACTCTGTGGGCACCGCCTGACCTGCTGTCTCTCAGAGGGCCTTTCTGATTCCGCCGGGCAGCCCCCAAACCCCTCAGGGGCAGGCTGTGGGAAGCTCCCCAGTACCACCAAGCTAAGCTGGCTTGTGTTGGAAGGTCTGAGCTGGCTACCTCATCACCAGAGGCTGTTTCTGGTTGAGCGAGGGGTTTGTACCAGTCCTGGTGGATCACCTGCTGACATGTAGCTCCTGGGGACAGGTGGATACAGGGTCATGTAGACATGGAGTCTGGAGCCAGACCCCATGCAGAGAAGGGGTGGGGACCTTTGGTTTGCAATGGGATTGCAGGGCAGGAACAGAAATGGAGTTTGGGTCTATGGGCAGACTAGAGAGGGACCTTCTGGTCCTGGCTCCATTCTGCCTTCTTTGGTGACCTCAGCCTTTCCTACTCTGGGCCCTACTTGTGCCATAAGGGAGACTCAAATAAACTCATACCCAAGGGCTCCTGGGCTCTGAACTCCAGTTGCTGTCCCATGTGAGGAGTGGGGTCAGTGCTTCCCTTGCTCCTTTCCGGACACACTCTGTGGTATGTGGCCAAGGGGGTGACACTGGCACATACCAGCCTCCTACTCTGCTGCAGTCCCTTGTGTACTGAACTATTCTGTGCAAATCTGTCCCACTTGGTAGTGGATAGATTGGGACTTTCCCTCTCAGCTCCGTCATCCCGAGAGTGACTACCCTCTCTGGATTCCCATCTGCCCAGCACCATCCTGGAACTGCCACTGACCAGCTAGATCTAAGGTCAGGAGCCCTGGAAATTCCCCATCCCTCACTTTGTCTTTTCTCCAACAGCCCAGACCCTCCCTTGGGTGGCCACTCTGATCCCCAGAGGCTTTTCTCCTCTGGGGATCAGAGTAGACTGTTTCTCCTGAGTGTCTCCCACACACCCTACCCCTGCCCGGCAGCCTGATCTCTTCCCCAGGCTCCTGCCTAACACCAAGGCTGGATGGAGGGAAGAAAGCCCTGTTCACCCTGTTTTGCTCCCATGGGCCATGAGCCTCTTTTTCATTGGCTCCCTGGCATGGCACGATTTGGAGGACGTGGAGGGGGTTTCAGTTGCTGAGCCTGCATCGTGCCCTGTCTTGGCCTCATCCGGGCATCTCTGAGGGCCTAAAGGGTGTGGTTGTCCACTGGGCCTCTGGTCAGGCGTCATGGTAGGGCTCTCTCTGGGGTGTTTGGATATGGCTCTCAGGAGGTGGGGTAGGGTCCTTTTGGTCTTTCTACTCTGAATTTGAGCTTATTGAGACCCTGCTATGGATCATTCTCTGAAGATGTTCCAGCACACAAGGTCACTCAGTCCCCACTCTCATGGAGCTTCTAATCAATTGAGTAAACCAGAGACATGGGACCAAAATGACCTAGATCGTCACGTCGTGTTGATGGTGAGCTGTTGAGGGTGTCTGCAGAGGCGGGACAGGAACCAGGACGCCTGCTGCTCTGTACCACTGAGGGTAGCTCCACTCTGCCCCTTCAGCCTTTGGTTCCCCATTTGTGAACTCTTCATCTCTCAGTGATGACCCCTTCCTGTACTGAGGTGGGAATTAAGAGATACAGAGTAACTTCCTGCTTCTGCCTCAGGAAGTTCTCAGCCAATGGACAAATGCTGACAGTTCTATGTGCCGTGTGCTGTCGGCCAGGCACTTGGGGAGACAGGCCAGCAGAGAAGGACCCTCACATCTGCAGCATTTGCAGCCCCTTGCTGTGTGCCTCACCCACACCGTTTCTTCATTTGGAGGATACATCTGTGCTTTGTTGCGCTGCCATGCAGCATTGACCTTTTCAGTTAAAAAACAAGCCGCCCCTAAGCGAGCGATGACTCCTGTGTTGGTGTGTGGGCAGCTGTCCTTTGCCTCACGGGGCCCAGAAGGGTGTGGGTGCCCCTTGCCGTGTGTCTTCCAGCCCTTGGGGGAAGGGTCCTGCTCATCACAACCTTGTTTTTCTTTCTGCCCCTTTCAATTCCATGGACTCAGTCCTTGAAAGGGCTTACGCTGCAGGGCCGGGAAGCAGCCAGAGGTTACTTGATAGCCTGTTGCCACCCACCCAGGAGACTTGAACTCCCTCCCTCTCTGCTGCTGGGCCTGACTCCTGATGAGGGAGCTGTGGTCCTGGCTGTGCAGAGAGCAGGCAGAGCTGGCTTTGCATCTGGTGCTTACCGGCTGGCCTTGCCATCTGGCTGAGTTGTATTCCTTTTAAAACGAGGGTGATCTCAGATGGATCTCTGTATCTCCGGATTGCTGTGCCGCCAAGGGGAGAATGCGTCTGAAGCGTTGGACGCAGGGTCTGGCCAGTTGGCATTGTGGCTGACCCTGCTCCACTCCTTTCTTTCAGCTGGCACTGTGTGGGTTTGAAATGGCCTGCAAGGATTCCTGATTCAGAGTTTTTACCTCGTGGGTGGTGATCTTGGGGTGTGGTTTCTAGACCCCTTAGTCTTTCCGAGGTGCCCAGTGGAAGCCTTCAGAGCGCTCCTGTGTTGGTGAGCATCTGTGGGCTGGAGGCTGGTCCAGTTCAGCCTCAGAGCCTTTGCCCTTGCTGTTTGTTCTCCGTGCCTGGCACAGCAGACAGCTGTTCATGGCTATTCCCTCTCCTCCTTCAGGTCTTTGCTGAAATAGTTCCTTCTCCACGAGGCCTTTCCTGCTTCTCTATTTAAAGTTGCTCCCTCATCTTTCCGGCTTAACCTTTGTCCTTAGGCGTTTTCATCACCCCAATACCCCTCTGCCTCCACCACTGGAAAGTAGCTGCATGAAGAATTCTTGTCTGTTGTTTACTGATAATTCCCCCAGCACCAGACGCAGCACTGGGTAGCTCAGTCTGTCATCAGTGAAGGAAGGAAGAAGCAGACGCTCTACTTGGTCACAGAACCACGATGCTGAAATCACCCTCTGAGTGATTTCAAATGAAATACAACAGTTGAAATTAAATAGATCAGTTCAGAAAACTTTCTGTACACTTCGACAGAGGTTTGGTGGAAAATTCTTCTGTTCATTAGAACTAGAAGGGACAGACCAAAGGAAGAAGGTGACAGTATATCAAATATTAGTCAGGGTTTTTCTTTTTTACTTTAAAGATCACTGATTTAGTTTATGACTCTCATTTCCCTTCCTCAGAGAGGGAGAGGGACTCCTCACCCTCCCACAATGAGTTAATGGCAAGGCTATTGATTCATTTGGTAAGTATTTATTGGGCATTCACTTCACAGATTATTGTGTCCTGGGCACTGAGGATGCAGCAGCGGGCAAAACAGACATGATCCCTGTCCTTCCGGACATCACACACAGGACACAAATTCAGATTTTTTGACTCCCAAGTTTAGGTTCTTTCTTGTATTCCACATTATACCTATAGTTGACTATACTGTTTCAAATGACCCAGCAGTGCAGTGAGGCTGTTAAGAAACTGATGCCATTCTTTGGTTACATTAATAGAAGCAGAGTGTCCAAACGAAGGGAGGTAACTTCTGTTCTGTTCTGCTGTGGTCAGACCAGCCCAAGTGCTACATTCTGTTCTGAGTTCGTTCTGCTCTGAGTTAGGGAGACTGCTTTTTGGAGCATTCACAGACTAGAGCTTCCCCAGAAAAAGTGCCTGGCCAGCCCCTTGATATACTGCTGTTGTCCTTACAGCCAGGTGGGCACCACGGCAGGGGTTGAGTCGCCCTCATGGAAGGGAGAGGACCCTACCGGATCTACGACCCTGGGGGCAGCGCACCTCCAGGAGAGGCATCAGCAGCTTTTGAGCGCCTAGTGGAGGAGAATTCCCGGCTGAAGGAAAAAATGCAAGGGATAAAGATGTTAGGTAAAGCCTGCTCCCTCCCTATGAGCGCTCTTCCCATAGGCTGTGATGCCGTCCCCCGCCCCGCCCAGCCGGAGAGAATACAGCTGGCATAGGCCTCTGCCCACATCATCCCTCTGTCCCTGCTGGCCAGCGTTGGCTTCTGCCCCACGGGTGCCTCTTAATGCACTTGTGTAACTTGCATGAAATATTCCCAGCCCTGGCCCCCCAGGATCCCACAGGGTGCCATCTGGGACCAAGAGGGATGCGTGAGATGGGGAAAAGGGAGCAGGAAGACCCAGATTGTGACCTGGTACCAGAGTGACCTCATCCTCCCAGGCATGAGAGGTGGGGAGAGCTGGCAACCAGGGCATAGTCCCAGCTGGTGGAATGGGAGCAGAACTCACTGACAGCAAGTGGCTGGAGGCCCCTCACTTCTCTTCTCCTGGCTTCTGCCTAAGCTGTCTCCACTGCCTGGAACAATCCCAGCTATCTCCACATGACTGATTGTCCTCATGCATCAGCACCCAGCCCAGATGCCATCTCCCCCTCCTCCTTGCGAGGGCTTCGTTGATTTCCCTGCCCTCCACACTCCCGAAACTCTTCCTTTGCCTTAATGCCATCTTCTCTGATCTCTGATCTCAGGTGTGGGGGTGGGGGACATATCTCCCTGACTTTTAAAATGCTTTCTCTTTGCTTGGCAGATCCCTCCTTGGGACGGCAGACTCAGGAGGGAGGGGTGGAGTTTCCCCTTCTCCAGTTGTAGGAGAAGGAAGCCGAGTCCTAGTGTGGGGGATATTGTTCAGAGTCTCTGCCCTGCAGGCAGCCCCTGACTCTGGGGACTTAGACTGCGACTTGCCTTAGGGCACCGTAGTGGGAGACCCTGGCTTGCTTGGGTTTTGTTTTTTTGGGTTTTTTTTATTTTTATTTTTTATTTATTTATTTTTTTCAGGGCCCAGGACCAAACTCAGGGCCTTGAATGTGCAAGGCAAGCACTCTGCCACTGAGCTAAATTCCCGACCCCTTTTTTTTTTTATTTTTTAACAATACTAGGAATTAAACCACTAAGCTACATCCCCAGACCTTTTCTTTATTTTTTGTCTTGAGAATAGGTCTCACTAAGTTGCTGAGGCTGTCCTTGAACTTGCTGTCCCTCCTGAGTTGCTGGAGTTATAGGTGTGGGCCACAGCCCAGTTGAACTCCTGGCTTTCTGCGAGGTGCCCTGGCCAGGTGCAGAGGGAGTGGGGCAGGAAAGGGATGCCAGGGGACCAGGAGTTTTCCTAGTTCCCTTCCACACCTGTTTCCCCAAATGCTCCTCACCCTAACCCATTTTCTGTTGGTGTCCAGGGTGGGGTTTGTCCCACATGGCCCCCAAAGCAATGGTGGGAGTGCAGCCAGGGCTTGGAGTCTAAAGAGGCAGGTTTAGGGGGCTGGGCTGGGCGAGCCCTTGCCAGAGCTGAGTAAATTCTTTTTGCTTCTCCTTCCCCATTGTCTCTCCAGGGGAACTTTTGGAAGAGTCCCAGATGGAAGCATCCCGGCTTCGCCAGAAGGCAGAGGAGCTGGTCAAGGACAGTGAACCACACCCACCACCATGTCCCTCCTTGAGCTCCTTTGACCACCTTACTGAGCTCACAGGTACAAGAGGAATCTGGGTACCTCTGCCTTTCCCCGGACCCCAAACTGCCTAAACCCTTAGTAGTAAATTCCCTTTTCATTCTGAAACCCACATACCCCCTCATTTATCCTTAGTCACAGACCACCTTCCCATTCATTTTTGGTTACAGCACCCCCAGAAGGTCCTATCTGAAAAAGACTTTAAAATATCTTGTTCAACTGGTCATGCTGGCACACAGCTGTAACCCCAGCCCAGGAATACTGAGGCAGGAAGATTGCACCTTCAGGGCCAGCCTGGGCAACTAGCAAGATCCCGCCTCAAAAAAAAAAAAAAAAAAAAAAAAAACTATTAAAAGAAGGGCTAGGGATGTAGCTCAGTGAAAGAGTGCTTGTTTAGCTTGCATAAGACCCTGGGTTAAATTTCCAGTGTAGAAGTCATCATCATCTTGTTAAAAATGGCCAGTGACTCAGCACTCCTGAGGCTGTGGCACACGTTAGTAATTGATCACAGTGATCCTCTGCACCCAAGACCTCAGGACCTTTATCAGCAAATTTATTCAGCAGATATTTGATCATCAGCTACCGTGTACCAGGCACAGCCCTCCAGCAGCTTGCTACCTCCGAGTTGCCACATGAGTTGCAAGCTCTCTGGTCTATCCCCCTTCTTCTACTTTACATTTATGGAAACTGGGACCCAAAGAAGAGTCAGGACTTGCCTGTTAGCCTGCTGTAGTGTACTCAGATGTCCAAGCCCAGACCACCTGTTAAGGGTCATGGTGACACAAAGCTAAAGTGCTGTGTGTTCACCACTCCAGCCTCTCTCCACAACTGGGGAAAGGTCTAGAACCAGGGAGGAAAAGATTCTGCACGTGGACTCAGATGCCTCCTGTGCTTCTCCACCTTATGACTTCTGTCCAGGCCAGTATGACAGCCTTCCATTCAACTGGTGGTAACATTTGCTGAATGGCCAAATGGAGCTGCAATCAGTGGACATTTCCAACCTCCACTTGTCCATTCAGCAACGTTTTCTGAGTCCCTGAGGGATACAGGTCTAACCCCAGAGTGAAGCAGAGCATCCTCAGGGGCTTCTGCAG
The DNA here is from genome assembly GCF_902686455.1 of Sciurus vulgaris. Lineage (NCBI taxonomy): Eukaryota > Metazoa > Chordata > Mammalia > Rodentia > Sciuridae > Sciurus > Sciurus vulgaris. The sequence goes on from NC_136466.1 coordinate 29,728,520, forward strand.
CAAGGGCCCCAGGGGGTTGGGGAAGTAGAGCTGAGTTTGAGTCTTCCTTTTGCAGTTGCTGGTTGTGTATCTGTGGCCAAGTTGATGCCCTTGTGTTTTAGTCAGCTTTTTGGCTGCTTGACTAAATGACCCAGCCAGCACAACTGTAGAGGAAAAGTTTATTTGGGGGCTCATGGTTTCAGAGGTCTTAGTCTTAGTCCACAGAAGGCTGGCTCCATTCCTCAGGGCCCAAGATGAGGCTGAACATCATGGCAGGAGAGAGTGGCAGAGGGAAGCGTCTCGCATCATGGTGATCAGAAAGCAGAGAAAGAGACTCCACTCTCCAGATACAAAACCTATACCCCCAGGGCAGGGCAGCCAGAGGCCTCTCCAGGCGGACCTACCCCTTCCGGCCTCAGGCTTTTTCCACGGGGCGATCCAAGATGGCGGACTAGAGGGTGACTGCATCTCCAGTCGCTCCAGAACCCAGGATTCAAGAAGGGGAGGCATTGAGAGACTCAAACTAAAATAGAGCCATGGGGTGAGTCTCCCCCACCTGGTGAGGCTCGGCCCGGGCGTCAGGCCCGGATTCGGGTGGCTTATTAGAGTAGGGCAGGGCAACTGAAGTCTTCTCCAGGCAGCCCTGGGCACTCCGGCAGTGGGCTCCTCCCACACGGCCAGCTTCTCGGAGCAGGCCCCCCAGTGAGAGCCTTTCCACACAGAGCCAGCTCCGAGCCCTGGAACCAGTAGCAGGCTAGGGGCAGCTTTCTTCGGAAGCACTGCATTATCAAGTTACTCCAAGACTTCAGGTTACTGAAGGCTGGGAGGTGATACACTGGAAATCTACAGAGACACTATAAGCCAATAAAGGAAATCTGCAATATCACAGAGTCCCACTGACATCTGACCAATATGAGAAAACAAGGGAAGAAAATGTCCCAAACAAACCTAGATACTATATCAATAAAACCCAATGACAGCACAGCAGAAGAGATGTCAGAAAGGGAGTTCAGAATGTACATAATTAAAACAATCAGGGAAGCAAACCAGGAGATGAAAGAGCAAATGCAGGCATTGAAGGAGGAGATGTAAGAGCAAATGCAGGCATTAAATGATCACATCAATCAACAGTTAAAAGAGCAAATACGGGAAGCAAGAGATCATTTCAATAAAGAGTTAGAAATACTGAAAAAAAAAAAAAAAAAAAAACCAGAAATCCTTGAAATGAAGGAAACAATAAACCAAGTTAAAATCTCCATAGAAAGCGTAACCAATAGGATAGAACACCTGCAAGACAGAACCTCAGATATTGAAGATAAAATATTTAATCTTGAAAACAAAGTTGACCAAACAGAAAAGATGGTAAGAAATCATGAACAGAATCTATAAGAATTATGGGATATCATGAAAAGGCCAAATTTAAGAATTATTGGGATTGAGGAAGGCTTAGAGAAACAAACCAAAGGAATGAACAATCTATTCAATGAAATAATATCAGAAAATTTCCCAAATCTGAAGAATGAAATGGAAAACCAAGTACAAGAGGCTTATAAGACTCCAAATATACAAAATTACAACAGACCCACACCAAGGCACATTATTATGAAAATACCTAACATACAAAATAAAGACAGAGTTTTAAAGGCCGCGAGAGAAAAGAATCAAATTACATTCAGGGGGAAACCAATAAGAATATCAGCAGATTTTTCAATCCAGACCCTAAAAGCTAGAAGGGCCTGGAACAACATTTACCAAGCCCTGAAAGAAAACAGATGCCAACCAAGAATCTTATACCCAGCAAAACTTACTTTCAGATTTGACGATGAAATAAGATCCTTCCATGATAAACAAAAGCTAAAGGAATTTACAAAAAGAAAGCCGGCATTACAGAACATTCTCAGCAAAATATTCCATGAGGAAGAGATGAAAAACAACAATGCAAATCAGCAACGGGAGGAACTAGCCTAAAGGAATAGTCAAATAAAGGAGAAACCAAATCATGTCAAAAAAACAAAAATGAGTCAAATGACTGGGAATACAAATCATATCACAATAATAACCCTGAATGTTAATGACCTGAACTCATCAATCAAAAGACATAGACTGGCAGATTGGATTAAAAAGAAAAATCCAACAATATGCTGCCTGCAAGAGACTCATCTTATAGAAAGAGGTACCCATAGACTATAGATGAAAGGATGGGAAAAAACATACCATGCACATGGACACAGCAAAAAAGCTGGAGTATCCATCCTCATTTCAGATAATGTGGACTTCAAGCCAAAACTAGTCAGAAGGGATAAAGAAGGACATTACATACTGCTTAAGGGAAGCATAAATCAGCAAGACATAGCAATCATAAATATCTATGCCCTGAACATTGGCTCATCCATGTACGTCAAACAAATCCTTCTCAATTCCAGAAATCAAATAGACCACAACACAATAATACTAGGCGATTTTAACACACCTCTCTCACTGCTGGATAGATCGTCCAAACAAAAATTGAATAAAGAAACCATAGATCTCAATAACACAATCAACAATTTAGACTTAACCAACTTATATAAAATATACCATCCAACAAAGAACAAACACACTTTCTTCTCAGCAGCACATGGATCCTTCTCTAAAATAGACCATGTTTTATGCCACAAAGCTACTGTTAGCAAATACAAGAAGATAGAGATACTACCTTGTACTCTATCAGATCATAATGGATTAAAATTAGAAATAAATGACAGAATAAAAAAACAGAAACTTCTCCAATACCTGGAGATTAAATAATACACTATTATATGATGAATGGATAACAGAAGACATCAGGAGGAAAATAAAAAAATTCTTAGAAGTAAACGAGAATAAAGACACATCATATCAAAATCTCTGGGGCACTATGAAAGCAGTACTTAGAGGAAGATTTATTTCATGGGGCGCATTCAACAAAAGAAGTAGAAATCAACAAATAAACGACTTAACACTACAGCTCAAAGCCCTAGAAAAAAGAAGAGCAGACCAACACCAAAAGTAGTAGAAGACAGGAAATAGTTAAAATCAGAGCTGAAATCAACGAAATTGAAACAAAAGAAACAATCAGAAAAATTAACAAAATAAATAGTTGGTTCTTTGAAAAAATAAACAAAATTGATAAACCCTTAGCCACACTAACAAAGAGAAAGAGGGAGAAAACTCAAATTACTAAAATTCGGAATGAACAAGGAAATATCAGAATAGACACAAGTGAAATACAAAACATAATTAGAAGCTATTTTGAAAATCTATACTCCAACAAAACAGAAAACCTCGAAGACATCAACAAGTTTCCAGAGACATATGAATTGCCTAAACTGAATGAGGAGGACATACACAACTTAAATAAATCAATTTCAAGCAATGAAACAGAAGAGGTCATCAAAAGCCTACCAACAAAGAAAAGTCCTGGACCAGATGGGTTCTCAGCCGAGTTCTACAAAACCTTTAAAGAAGAGCTCATTCCAATACTTCTCAAAGTATTCCATGAAATAGAAGAGGAGGGAACCCTCCCAAACTCATTCTATGAAGCCAATATCACCCTGATACCTAAACCAGACAGAGACACATTGAGGAAAGAAAATTTCAGACCAATATCCTTAATGAACATCGACGCAAAAATTCTCAACAAAATTTTAGCAAATCGTATACAAAAATATATTAAAAAGATAGTGCACCACGATCAAGTGGGTATTATTCCAGGGATGCAAGATTGGTTCAACATCCGGAAATCAATAAATGTCATTCACCATATCAACAGACTAAAAGTTAAGAATCACATGATTATTTCAATAGATGCAGAAAAAGCATTCGGTAAAGTACAGCATCCCTTCATGCTCAAAACACTAGAAAAAATTGGGGTAGTGGCCCAACATTGTGAAGGCCATCTACGCTAAGCCCATGGCCAATATCATTCTAAATGGTGAAAAACTGAAAGCATTCCCCCTAAAAACTGGAACAAGGCAGGGATGTCCTCTTTTGCCACTTCTATTCAACATCATTCTTGAGACTCTAGCCAGAGCAATTAGACAAACCAAAGAAATTAAAGGGATACGAATTGGAAAAGAAGAACTCAAACTATCCCTGTTCGCTGATGACATGATTATATATTTAGAGGAACCTGGAAATTCCACCAGAAAACTCTTAGAACTCATAAGTGAATTCAGTAAAGTAGCAGGTTACAAGATCAGTGCTCATAAATCCAATGCATTTTTATACATAAGTGATGAATCTTCAGAAAGAGAAATTAGGAAAACTACCCCATTCACAATAGCATCAAAAAAAATAAAATACTTGGGAATCAATCTCACAAAAGAGGTAAAAGACCTCTCCAATGAGAACTACAGAACACTAAAGAAAGAAATTAAAGAAAACCTTAGAAGATGGAAAGATCTCCCATGTTCTTGGATAGGCAGAATTAATATTGTCAAAATGGCCATACTTCCAAAAGTGCTATACAGATTCAATGCAATTCCAATTAAAATCCCAATGATGTACCTTACAGAAATAGAGCAAGCAATCATGAAATTCATCTGGAAGAATAAGAAACCCAGAATAGCTAAAGCAATCCTCAGTAGAAAGAGCAAAGCAGGGGGTATCGCAATACCAGATCTTCAACTCTATTACAAAGCAATAGTAACAAAAATGGCATGTATTGGTACCAAAATAGACAGGCAGATCAATGGTACAGAATAGAGGACACAAACACAAACCCAAAAAATACAATTTTCTCATACTAGACAAAGGTGCCAAAAATATGCAATGGAGAAAAGATAGCCTCTTCAGCAAATGGTGCTGGGAAAACTGGAAAACCATATGCAACAGAATGAAACTAAATCCCTATCTCTCACCCTGCACAAAACTCAACTCAAAATGGATCAAGGACCTCGGAATCAGACCAGAGACCCTGCAAATTATAGAAGAAAAAGTAGGTCCAGATCTTCAACATGTCGGCTTAGGACCAGACTTCCTCAACAGGACTCCCATAGCACAAGAAATAAAAGCAAGAATCAATAACTGGGATAGATTCAAGCTAAAAAGCTTTCTCTCAGCAAAGGAAACTATCAGCAATGCGAAGAAAGAGCCTACAGAGTGGGAGAAAGTCTTTGCCAATCATACTTCAGATAGAGCACTAATCTCCAGAATCTATAAAGAACTCAAAAAACTCTACACCAAGAATGCAAATAATCCAATCAACAAATGGGCTAAGGAAATGAATAGACACTTCACAGAAGAAGATCTACAAGCAGTCAACAAACATATGGAAAAATGTTCAACATCTCTAGTAATAAGAGAAATGCAAATCAAAACCACCCTAAGATTCCATCTCACCCCAATTAGAATGGTGATTATCAAGAATACAAGCAACAACAGGTGTTGGCGAGGATGTTGGGAGAAAGGTACACTCATACATTGCTGGTGGGGCTGCAAATTAGTGCAGCCACTGGAAAGCAATGTGGAGATTCCTTAGAAAACTTGGAATGGAACCACCATTTGACCCAGCTATCCCACTCCTTGGCCTATACCCAAAGGACTTAAAATCAGCATACTACAGAGATACAGCCACATCAATGTTCATAGCTGCTCAATTCACCATAGCCAGATTGTGGAACCAACCTTGATGCCCTTCAGTTGATGAATGGATAAAGAAACTGTGGCATATATATGCAATGGAATATTACTCCGCCATGAAGAATGATAAAATTATGGCATTTGCAGGCAACTGGATGAAATTGGAGAATATCATGCTAAGTGAGATAAGCCAATCTCAAAAAACTAAAGGACGAATGATCTCGCTGATAAGCGGATGAGGACATATAATGGGGGGTAGGAGGGGTTAGCGTTAGGGTTAGGTTTAGGGTTAGGGATAAGAAGGGTGGTAAGAATGGAGGAAGGAAGGAAGGACTATATAGAGGGAAAAGAGGGGTGGGAGGGGTGGGGGGAAGGGAAAAAATAACAGAATGAATCAAACAACATTGCCCTATGTAAATTTATGATTTTTAATTAAAAAAAAAAAAACTATCCCACCTCTTCTAGCCACACCCTATCTCTTCAGTTAATCCCATCAGGGATCAATTCACTGATTAGGTTAAGACTCTTACAACCCTATCATTTCTCCTCTGAACCTTCCTGTATTGTCTCACATGTGAGCTTCTGGGGGACACCTCACATCCAAATCATAACACCTTGTCAAGCCTCAGTTTCCTTACTTATAAAACAGGTATATAGGGCTGTCACAAAAATAGCCAGGCAAATAGTTTTTTCGTTTGTTTGTGGTGCTGGGGATTGAACCCAGGGCATTATGCTTGTGAGGCAAGCACTCTACCAACTGAGCCATATCCCCACCCCGCAAATAGTTATTATAAATACTTTGTTAATTATAAGTGAGTGTCCTTATCATCATTAAGGTAGGTCCAGGGTAGCAAGGAGCAGTGGCCACCTTGGGATTTTCCCAGTAAGTCCAGGGAAAAGCATCTCTGCTCAGGCTTTGTCCCTATCATTCCAGGGCTCATTGTCCTCCCAGTCTAACCAGTCCTAACGGGACTGCCTCCTGTTTTCCCTGATTCAAGTGGAGAACTCTGTCTGAGAGCTCTTCTGTCTAGCACTGTCCCTGAGGGGCTGGTATCTATGCTTCTTCCTTTCCCAATCTCTTCAGCCATGCTGTCTTGATTTTTCCAGGAGAGGACACAAATACTCCGGCACCTCCCGCTGCCCCTGCATGCTCCAGTGACAAGTCAGCGCCTGCCCCCAAACCTCCATCCAGTGTAAGTTACATTTGGAGTTGTGGCTGGAGTTTGCCTGACCTCAGGGTCCCACTGGCAGATACCAGACTTAAGGAAAGAGGGATGAGTCATGAAACTGCATTCTGATTTGCTTGGTGATATTGAGCAAGTCAATCTGAAGCTTTATGAAGTATCAATTTCCCCATTTTGAAATGAAAGTTATAGTTAAAACTACCAGAAAGACCCTGGTATAGCCAAGAAGTTTCTCATTTACTTGGTTCCTTAAAGTTAAGTATGCCCTGACTGCACAGTGCTAGGAAAATAGAAATATGTGACCTGGAACTCACACTCTCAAGAAGGCTCAGAAACCATCTCCTGCACATTTGGCTTGAGAAGTTTTGTTTGGTACTCTTAAGGCTAGAAAGCACCCAAGGGATCATATAGTTTAGCATCTTCATTCTAAAGATCAGGTCTAGGAAGAGAAGGGTATTTTTCCAGGTCACACGAGTAACTGGGAAAATATAGAGGGGAAAGAATTTTCAGGAAAGGTCTAAGACCAGAGTTGGGATCCTGTAGCCATGAGGCTCAGATGAAAGCTGGGCAGTTTCTCCCACTATCCTGCCCCATCCCAGGACAAGGGGAAGACTGAAATAGTTTTTGCTGGCCAGGTTTAATGAGAATCCTAGAGCCACATGGAGGTTCACATGGACCATGGATCTGTCAGTTGGTTGAGCAACCAGTGAATTCCACTTGAAATGTTAGAGATGTGAAAAAATATGGAATTGGTTGGCCACCTCGGATTTGGGTGAATTTTAAAAAAGTCTTCATGTTTGTTGAATTTGGGACTTTTCTCAGATCAGTTCACTCCTCTGAGATCTCCTGGACTGGGTTGTCAGGGCCAACACAGGACCTTGCTTGATGGAGGCCATAACACCTGCTGTGTGTATCATCGGAGGACCAGTCAAACATATCTAGACCTAGGAGACAGCTCTGGTGCCATAGCAAGACCTGCAGTCTTGGGTCCAGTCCTGAATTAGTACTAACTATAAACTGTGTGACCTCAGTCTCTTCATCTGTCCGAAGGGGCTATAACCCTCGGACCTGCTTCATGGTTTACTTTGAGAAATAATGAAGTTCATGAAAACATTTCAGAAGTATAAGACCTTTAAAATATGCGACCCTGAAACACTCGCAGTTCCAGGTCAACTAGTCTAACATCCCTATTTTATAGATGAGGAAATTGGCCTGGAGGAATATGACCCTCAGATCACAGATGGTATGGTGTTTATCAGGGGTCCTACTGTGTGATCTCACAGGAGCAATGTGCAACCATCCATGAGTTCAACTGGGCTGGCTCCCTCTGTACACAGTAGGCTAGATATAAACTGAATGTGAGATGAGATACCTTCTTTTGTTCCCCTTGCTTGTCACTCTCAGTAGTGGGTCTCAGAAGAGGGCCGGCGTGTCTTCTCTTGGGCAACTCCTAACTCACTTCACAGGGGACCTCCTCTGAATTTGAAGTAGTCCACACTGAGGAACAGAATTCTCCACCAGAGAGCCGTGGCCACATCAGAAACACAATGGTGAGTGGATGGCCAGGGTCCCTGAGCACGTTCTATTGTTTCCTCTCTGTGTCAGTCACTTGTCCCTGTGTGAGAGGTATGTGTACCACTCAGATCCCTTGGGTACTCTGGAGTCACGTGGGGACACAGAGGGGCCATAGCAGGGGGTACTTCTCGCTCTCATATGCAAATCCCTGTGCCAGTGACTTCCCCTACTAGGGCACAAAGGCATCTGACTGTTGTGAAGACCTGGGCACTCTGCCAACCCTGTTGGGCTCTGGGCTAGTCACCTCCACACATTATGACTCAGCCCCTTGGGTGTGCAGGCTCCTAGTTTGCAGGGAAAGAAAGGGTCAGGGAGGCCCAGGGCCACTTAAGTCAGGTGATTTACCCTTCTGTGCAGGCTTCTGGCTTCTGCCGGGCTCCCCTCCCACGTACGTGTTGGAGTTTAAGCTTTCAACATAGACATACAGACCACTGGTGTGTGTGTATGTGTCTACACACCCATTCTTCCAGCTCTCGAGCAGCTCATGGAAGATGCTCTGCCCAGCATCTGCATTCCATACCTCACAACACTTGCTGCCTTTATCCCAGCTAGTCATCCTTCTGTCCTCTTAAAATGACAAACTTATTGATCTGGAAGATTCTTAGAGGTTTTGAATTCCTACCTTCTTCTCCCTCCCCTTCCACTGGGAATGTTTGTTTGTTTGGTAGGTTTTAATCATTATTATTGCCAGAAATACATGATCCAACTCTTCACTGTTACTCTGATCCCTACTTGCCAAAAAATTTGGGTGGCTACTGCTGCTCTTATATGTCAGTTCCCACTCAGGAGTCCAGCAAGTGGCCATTCAGCATGCCTTCAGTTACAAGAGACTATGAGGCAGCTATGAGTGTTATAAAGGATCTCTTTGCTTTGTGGGACCTCATGTCTTGTGTCCTGTCCTGTCCATGAGGGCTGTAAGATGCTGGCTGAGGAGATGAGATTCCCAAGGTCTCACCTTGGACCTGTAACTGTATCTCTTTAAGAAGTTTCTTCTTGGTCCTACACTGTGCTTCCTCTACACAAAACAAAACCAGACTGCCTCCTGCCCTCTGGAAGCTTGTGGGCTAGTAGGAGAAATCTGAGGATTCAAAGTCCTTCATGAGCCTCGAATAGAGCAGCATTGGCCACCTCAGATCCTGTGTGGAGAGAGGCTGCAGAGTTGAAGAAGCAGCACTGTCTCTAGTCAGAGTACAGTACTTACATGAAGTCAGCATTTGCTGACAGTCCAGCTGCTGCAGAGTTCAGAGAAGCAGGAGGTCTGTGGGGCAAAGCAGTTGGTTGCCACTGGGGAATTTCAGTTCTAGTCCTGGCTCTGCCAGTGACTCACTGGGTGGCCATGGATGGGTTCCTTCTCCCCATGCCTCAGTTTCCCAGCTCAAACCCCAAGGTCCCTGTAGCTTTTATGTCCTGTGATTCCCACAAATGTCTCGGGGAGGCCTGCTAGAGAAGCCGGATTATGGGCAGAGTGGGAAAAGGCGAACAGGACTTGTAGAGTCAAAAAGGACTAAACAAAGCCTGAAAAATCAGGGGCCTGGTGTGTGTTCTCAGGCAGGCAAAGGTAGGGAGGCTGGCCAGATGCCACTGCAGTTGGGATCTGCTCTGTAGGGTCTTGGAGCCCTGCTTGATGCAGTCAGTGATAGGGTACCTCTGTGTGTCCTTGGCAAGATGAGGCCTGACTAAAGCAATGTGTGGTAGGAATATTCTAGAGCGAGCAGGAGAGTAGGGTTAGACTCTCTGGCCCAGTCGGTTCCATTCTTATGTACTCTACTCGGTTGGAATTCTTTGAAACATCTACAGCTGTGATTCCTAACCTGTTTTGAATCGTGGGCCCTCTGAGAAGCAGATGACTACTCGGAACATTCCCCAGAAGACACAGAGTCATGGCTCTCTGGTTTCCCTGAGCTAAGAAAGCGGTGCATAGAGGGATCCCCCTTCTCTGGGACTGCCACTGTCATGCATTAATTCCTCCTTATCAGAAGCCTGTGAGGTAGAAGGGAGGGCAGGGCTGTGTACTTTTAGTAGTTGGGAATGCGGAGGCCAGGGGAAATGTGATTTCCCACAGGCATTCAGCAAGGCTTAGAGTGTGGGTGGAAGGTGGCCCTGTGCTGTTGAGCCAACCAGTGGCCTGAGAGTCCCGGGTCCTGCCCTGTGAGTCAGCCCCAGACAGGGAACCTGCGTAACTGGAGAATTTCCATGGGCTGAGCTGGGGCCACAGGGGGAAACTGAGTCATGGAGAATGGGGAAGCAGTGGGAGAATGGGCTGGCAGTGCCTGCTCAGGCCTGGATGAAGAGTGCTCCACATCCCCGTCCCCCCACCAGGATCTAGGTCCCCTGCCCCACGAGGACAGCAACCTGATGCTGCACCTGCAGCGCCTGGAGACAACCCTGAGTGTGTGTGCTGAGGAGCCAGACCACAGCCAGCTCTTCACCCACCTGGGCCGCATGGCCCTGGAGTTCAACCGGCTGGCCTCCAAGGTGCACAAGAACGAGCAGCGCACCTCCATCCTGCAGGTGAGGCAGGCAAGGGGGAGCCACCCTATTCCCTCCCCACCCTCCAGCCCTTCCTGGGACCCTGGGGTACCATGGGGACCTCTGTTTCAGCAGACTTTGATTCTTTTGTTCCGGGTGGTGAATGGAGTAAGGGAGTTGCGGGGAGGTAGGAGGAAGAGGAAGGAAATGAGGAAATTCGAGGTGGGCAATGCAAATCGCATGGTTGGGAATACCCTGGGGGCTGTGAATGGGGCAGACTGGTTGTGGTCCTGCCTCTGTTCTGCACAAGCAGGTGGAGGATGGAAGGGAACAGAGTTCAGCTCCTCATGTGTTAGGACCCCTGAGGCAGGAGCAGTCTTCATCCCCACTTCCACAGGTTGTTAAACAGCCCCAAGAAATGATACTTTTTGCCCAAGGTCACCCATCTGCCAAAGGGTAGAACTGGAATTAGAACCTTGATCTGTCATATTCCAAAGTTGGTGTTCTTGGGCACTGGGGATTGAACTCAGGGTCACTGGACCACTAAGCCATATCCCCAGCCCTGTTTTGTATTTTACTTAGAGACAGGGTCTCACTGAGTTGCTTAGCGCCTCACGTTGCTGAGGCTGCTTTGAACTCACTGTCCTCCTGAGCTCTGGGATTTCAGGCGCGTGCCACTGCACCCAGCTCAAAGTTCATGTTCTTAACCACCATCCCAACCTGCCTCCCCGATTGAATTCTTTTTAAAAGCCTCCCTGTGTGGTGTGCAGTGGTGCATGTCTGTAATCCCAGTGCCTGGAAGGCCGAGGCAGAAGGATTACAAGTTCAAAACCATCCTCAGCACCTTAGCAAGGCCCTAAGCAACTTAGTGAGACCCTGTCTTAAAATTAAAAACAAAAAAAGACTGGGGATTTGACTCAGCGATAGTGTCCCTGGGTTCAATCCCCAGTACCCACACCCTCCCTGCCCACACCAAAAAAGAGCCGCCCTGTGCTGGGCAAGGGTCAGGTTCCCTTGCTAGGCCGGGACTTATGTGGTCCTTGCTTCCTTTTTTTTTTTTCCCCATCCATAGACCTTTATTTTATTTATTTATAAGCAGTGCTGAGAATCAAACCCAGTGCCTCACACATGCTAGGCAAGCCCTCTACCACTGAGCCACAACCCAGCTCAGAGCATCCACATTTTAGCTCATATGGGAATAGATTCTGGGCTTCCTAAAAAGGTCCCCACTGAACCTCTGTTATTTTTTTATATCAGGGCTCCTGTTTGTTTTCCTTTTAGCTGTTATCATAGTTTACAATGATTTTATTAGGCGGTTTGTTTCTTTATCTTTTTCTTGTTCTCCCTGCTAGAACATGAGCTTTATGCAGAGGGCAGGTACCTTAGCCATCATATTCACCATTGTGTCCCAGTACTCAACACTTAGCACATTTGAGTGAATGAAATGAGTGAATGAAAGATTGAACAAAACAAAGAAATAAAACTCACAGGTGAGCTCTCTTAGCCCCTGTGATGGAAAATGATCCTCTTTGTGTGATTCTGTCCTGGGCCATTTTGTGCCCAGGACATTTGCCTAGAGACTCCAAGTAACCGCCTCTGTTCTGGAGGGGCAGGGCAGCAGGTGAGGCCTTTTTCTGGCCCTCCCTTAGTGCTCAGGAGCAGGACATTCTGGAGGCCCCGCCCAGGGCCATGGCACCCTTGTATTTACATAGCCTGTGGGTGGAGGTAGATTAATCCAGTTCCTCCAAATGCAGTCATTGGTTTTGTTTCTTGGTTCATTCAACAAGCATTCAGGGCCAGGCGTGGCACAGGACTCTGCTAGGCCTTTGGGGGAACCTGTAACAGCAGTTTTCTGTTTCCTCTGCCCCCACAGGGTGCAGCCACCCTCCAGTGCGAGGCTTTCGCCTCCATTCAGACCTTCCAGGACTCTCCTGCATTAGTCAGAAAGGAGAACTCTGGAATCTCCCCAGATAGTATGACAGGTTTCCCTCCTGTTCTGGAGGCAGGGGTTTATTTTTGCTCCACATCATTCCTTAGAGTTCCAGACCACAGGGGCGCCCCATCACAGAATACAAAGCATCCTTGTTAACCCCTCCTGGGGAGAAAAGCGATTGCACCACTATCCCCAGCCTGGGAATGGAAGGGAGTGGTGCAGTGTCTAGGGAGCCAGCAGCCCTGCCCCAGCCGAATCCCAGGCGCTCTCCTTGACTCCACTTCTCCCTTCTCTGCTCTTTCAGCACAAAGGGAAGTGATGCCAGATGGAGTGTAATCCCCAGTAGTGATTTTTTCTTTTCTTTTTTTGGTTCTGGGGATTGAACCCCAGGGGCACTGTATCACTGAGCCACATCCCCCACTCTTTTTACTTTTTATTTTGAGACAGGACCTTGCTAAGTTGCCTAGGGCCTCAGTAAATTGCTGAGGCTGACTTTGAACTTGTGATCCTCCTGCCTGAGCCTCCCCAAATTGCTGCTGGGGATTACAGGTGTGCACCATGGCGCCCAGCTCCAGTGGTGATTCTTAACAGCAGTTTCCCTCTTTAAAATAAAGGTGAATTACTTTACTTTGGTTAAGTTGTAAAGCACCCATGAGGTACTGCATGGACAAGCACCTAGCCACATAGCTGGCACACTGTAGGTGCTCAATGAGTATTTGTTAGAAGAGGGAGCTACTCCATTTGACACTGTTTGAATACTGGGAGCATCTGCCCCTCCCCACCTGGAAGGCCTTGCCTGGTTCTCCTCCCCTGTCAGGTGGCAGATCATTCCCGACACTTGCACTTGGTCTTACTCATCTCTCACAATAACCCTGAAAGGAGGCAGAGAAGGACAGTTGTAGGGGAAGGGACAAATCTCAGAAGTGGAGGGTGAGCCACCGCTTGAGGTTTGACCCGTCTTGTCTTCTGACTGCCTTTGGCCATGCTGGAAGCCTGTCAATACCTGAAAATCGATGCACCTTGCAGGCTGCGGTGGACTCGCCTGTTCACTTTTCATTATTTCATTTATTAAACCACTTGGTCATATGTTACTTCAACAAGTCTGAGCTGGGGATCTGGCAGTGAGCGTGAGAGTGGGGAGGAGACCCGGCCTTCTGGGAGTGCACAGACTGGTGGGCAGTGAGGGAGATGGATGTTAAGAAAACAGTGACACAGTTATTCAGCTTTCTTTGTCACAAGTATAAGGGCGAGAGCAGAGCCTACAAGTGAGGACAGTGGAAGTAACCTGACTTAGCTAGGTGTAGCCAGTCTTCTCTGAGAAGATGGCATTTAAACTAAGTCTTAAAGAAAGAGAAGTTGGCCAGGGGAGAGCTGGTAGGGAAGAATGTTCTGGGCAATAGGAACAGTGGTGAAGGAAGAGGGGATGGAGCTTTCTGGTGGGGGGTTGGGGAGAAGACTGGGAGGCCTACGACTGATTCTTGGTCAGGTGTCCTTACAGCCTGCTCCCAGGGGAGAGGATGCATGGAGGAGCCTGAAGGGGCCAGCTGGCCTGGCTCCTAGCTGGTGCGAAAATGTTTGAGTGAGGCCAAAGAGGATGAGGTTTTGGGACCTGGGCAGCGGCAGCGCTCCCCTGTCCCCCTGTGTGAACCTGCATTTGTGATGTACCCTCTCCTTAACTGCCCTTGCCTACCCGTCTGCCCTGCAGACCCTATGTGAGCAGCTTCGGAAGGAGAATGAGGCCCTGAAAGCCAAGCTGGACAAGGGCTTGGAACAGCGGGACCAGGCTGCGGAGAGGCTGCGGTAGGCCCAGGCCCCTCAGAGAAGGGGTGAGGGTTAAGGGGTGGGTGAAGGGAGTGAGGGTGGTGCATGGCACTCACTTCTGGGATGAGAACTCAGGAGTCTGGAGACCTGATGCTCGTAACCCTGTTTGAATGCCAAATCTCTTGGTCCTTCTCCTTTGGGCTCCTTTGGTATTTCTCTCCGGCTCTTATAATACTTTGGTAGTGTCCGAGTATGGAATACCTTGAGAACTGCAGGAAAAGGTTGGTACAAATTGCCCTTCTGATGTGGGAACTTAGCCTATTAGTTGTCCTGCAGGCTATGAGGGCTCAGGACTTTGCTGCCCCCTGCTGGCCACCATCCTGCCCCACTGGGTTTTCCTGAGAACATCAGATCTAATCTGAACTGAGGCTCCAGGACATTACAGATTTATACTCCAGCTCTCCCTCCTCTGCAAGGCAGAGCTGGCCAGTCTTAGGACTAAGACTGAAACATCCCTAAAGGAGAATCCTGAGGGGCATCTCTGTGGGCTTCCCTAGAGATGGGACTAGCTGTTTCACCAAGGCTCTCTGACCAGGATGTGAAGTCGGCCCAGGATCACACCCAGAGAAGCACTGTCCTGGACTGTAAAAGCTGAGGAAGCCCTTTGCAGTCATGCAGACCAACCCCTCATTGCGTGAAGAACTCAACTCTCTCATTGCCTAGAGAGAGGCAAGGGACTTGCTGTGGGTCTCTCAATAATATCCTGGGTCTCCTTGTACATTCATTAGGGTGGCTGCAACTCTTGCCAACACTGTGGTCCTAGGTAACGTGAGTGCTGAATCCTATGGAGTACCAGCTGGGCTTAGTACATGCAGGGGAGCACTGTGTCAGCAAGCAAGACTTGTCACTGTCTCCACCCCCCACTCTCCCTTTATTACAATCAGTAGAAAGTAATAACTTTTCAGTGCACCACAGTGATGTTTAACCACTGAACCCCAGGACCATTTTGAACGAACTCATCTTTATTAACTTTTGGATGAACAAGTAGTTGGTGTTTTATAGCCATGCTGACTCCATCCTGGAATCTAAAAATTCAGGCTAGAGGAGACTCATGCATTAGAAGGCAAAGTACAGGCAGAACAATGTTAGCCAATGCCTGTAATCCTAGCCTCTTAGGAAATTGAAGCAAGAGAATCACAGATTCAAGGCCAGTCTCAGCAAAACTTAGCAAGACCCTGCTTCAAAACAAAAATTTTAAATGCAGGCAATGTAGCTCAGTGGTAAAGCATGTGCAAGGGCCTCAGTTCAATCCCCAGTATCGCAAAAATGGAAAGCAGCATTACCTATCCTAAATAGAAGATAACTTTAAAAATAAACCCAGTGAAAATGAGAAGATTTTAATAGGTGATGGCTAAATACCATTGCCAACAAAGGCTCTGAATCCTGCATCCTCCTCTTTCTGCATTAACACAGGATATTAGCACATGTTAATGAGGTGCTCAGTCCACCATTCTTCTGCTCTACCCAAGACATAGGGAAATAACTGGAGAGGGTGGAGCTTCTCACTAGAATATGACCCAGGGTTATTTAATACATGTTTGGTTATATTCTGAAGATCTCATGTATATAGTCATAACAAAATTAGGGAAACCCTGCGGTTAAGGACCAGAGACCTCTAGGGAAGCGCACAGAGATGCCCCTCAGGATTCTCCTTTAGGCATGTTTCAGGATCTTGATGTGCTTCCCAGGGCACCTCTGCAACTCATGTGAAGCCCTGTTGGCCCTTTAACCTAGCCCTGCTATTGTGACTTCTCTGTTTGCCTCCAACCCAGGGAAGAAAATATGGAGCTTAGGAAGTTGTTGATGAGCAGCAGCAACAAAGAGGGTTCCTGCAGCTCCCCAAAGTTGGAGCGTGCCAACAAGAAGGGCATGGCTGGACAACAGCAGGTATGTGGTCAGAAATTCAATAGCATCCTCAGTTGCTGGTACCCAACACCATCCCTTCACCACCTCCACTGATAGTTTACTGCCTCCTGCACAAAGTTCCACTGGGAAAAAGTTCTAGTTGGTAGGTGGCAGTTCCATAGCTTGACTGACATCTGCCTCCCTGGAGCTTCCTCTCCTCAGCTTTTATGCTGCCTTCAGCCCCACAAAATGTCCCACTCCCTGGAACACAAGCTAAGAACTGCTGGCATTGCATAGCTCCGTGGCCCCCACAGGCCTTCTCCTCTCCTGGCTAAATAGTGGAAGTTCCTTCAGCCATTACTTATAGAAGGTAGCCCCGAGTCTTTGGCTCAGTCTGGGCACTATTCCCTAAACGAGTCATTTGTCAAGATCTTTCTTGAAGGGCAGCTCCCAAAAGTCAACTTAACATACCTGTATCCAGGCAGAATTAGGGTTAAGGTTGAGCAAGCTCCTCTGGGGATTCTGCCAATAAGCTCCTGTGATTACACCTCGAAAGCCTCTGGTGCTGGCTAACACTGGCATGGTCTGGTAATGAGGCAGAAGGGCTGGCCCACTTCCCCTGCTGCCTCCACTTCTAGCCCTGGCTCACAGCCAGGTCCCAAGAGCCTTTTGCCCAGTCTTCATCATACCCCTGAGTCCCAACTCTTTATCACCTAACAGCTACATAGTAACTCAATGTCTCTGACAAACCCTACTCCTATGAAATAGTAATAATTACCTTAATAACTTAATTCCTTGTTACTATGTGGCAATATAGAGTTTACCTAGGGCTTTCAAATCCATTATCCCATTTGGGGCTCCTCTCTACACTGAGGTATGCAGGGCTGGGACCCTTCTTCTACTTTACAGCTGTGGCAAGAGGTTTAGAGAGGTCATATGTCATCATGCAGTCCAGATTCCTGAGTCACCTGCTATCAAGCAGGCGGGCATAGCCAGGGAAGCACATTGCTAAATGACCAAAGTCTGCTCATCTTGGCCTTCTGAATCCCAGCCCATGAAGCCCTTCTCTTGTTCCATTTGCCCCTCAACTCCTACCTTGCTTGCCCTCTTAAGGAAGTGGCATGTGGACTCTCCCGATCTCTCCTGGATGCTGAGTCACCTCAGGTATGGAATTCTGTAGCCAGACCTTTTTGCTTTTCCAAAGCCCTTTGTATCATCTTATCTCACTTGACTTCTCTTGAAAGGCCAGAGGCTCTTACTAGCCTGTCAGAAAGAAGAAACGATTTGTCCATGCACCTAGGGCGTTGGGTCCATAAGAGGCATGTATTCCAGGAAGGTGTGAAGCCTGTGCCTGGCTCTGCAAATGGGTGGAATACTGGCTCCACCTCAGCTCTGTGACCCTGGACAAGTTACATATAACACTCTGGGCCCATTTCCTCCTCTGTAAAATGGAGATGTAACACCTCCCACAAGGGATTGTTAGGACGATTCCGTGATGCAAATGGATATGCGGTGGCTTATTGGAGTAAATGGTAAGCATTAGCTGTTGCTTTTAATGGCATATTTGATGTCAGCAGCCAGGTCTACTAACCTACTCTTCCTCGTGGGTTCCTCTCTTAGTAGAGGTTCCCTGCACATCACCCAGGAGCCTGGCATTCTCCCTCTTCCTTCTTTCCCAGTAGCCATCAACATTGGCAGATAAGCACAGCTCCCCTGCAGGAGGCAGCAGGCTCCAAGTGGGGGGCCTCCCACTTCTCAAAGAAGGTGACCTTACCTGGAGAGCTCCCTATTCCCTGCCTCGCTTCTGCTGCCATGGTGGTGTTACAGGTCTTAGCCTGTAGGGGGCACTTGATCCTCACAAGCTCTACCTCCAGACCCCACCCAAGCCTAGGAGAGCATGGAGGTGAACTGGAAGGCAGGGGATAAAGAGTATAAAAACAGAATATGACTCCAGTACAAATTGAAGTCAGAAGGTGAACTCAAACATCACAGGTCCAGATGGGGCCTGCAGAGACCGTCTCCTGCTCATCTTCTAACATGAAGGGCCGAGAGGGCCAGGTCTTGGCCTGCCTCACAGAAGGGCTTGGAGATAGAACCAGTGCTCAAGTTCCATACTCACTGTTTTTTGGTTTCACCTAATACTTCTTATTTACTTATTTTTATTTTGAAAACTTTTCATTTTGAGATAACTTTATACAGACAAACAAAAAATAAAATAGTTGAGAGTTCAGTTCTCACATCCCCTTCCTTTAGCTTCCCCTAACATTAACATCTTAAATAACCATGGTTCAGTTATCAAAACTAAGAATTAACCACATTACCATACTGTTAACTATGCTGAAGACTTTATTCAGATATCACTGGTCTTTCACTCATGTCCCTATTTGTTCTGGAATTTAATCCAGGGTCCCACGTTGCATTAAGTTGACACATCTCCTTAGTCTCCTCTAGTTTGTGACAGTTCTCATCTGTTCCTTATTTTTCCTTCCCTTGACACTTTTGAGCTATACTGGCTACTTATTTTGTAGATTGATCCTCAGTTTGGGTTTACCCGATGTTTTCCAAAGATTAGATTGTAGTTGTGGATTTTGGCAGGAGTCTCACAGAAGTGACCTGAGTGCACAGGTGCAGTTTGCTGGCCCTTCTCAGTACTCATGTCAGAGGTTCATGATGTCGGTACATCTTACTACTGCTAACTGTGATCACCTGACAGAGGTACTGTCAAGTCGCACCACAATAAAAGCGACTCATTTTCCCTTGGTAATTAACAACTATTTTTGAGGAGAAACTTTCAGACTATACAGACACCCTGTTTCTCCTTAACTTCACTCATCAGCACTTGCCTAGCACATGCAAGGTACTCACTAGTGGATCTCACCTGCAGCATTTATTACCATAGCTATTTTTTTTTTTTTTTTTTTTTTTTTTTTTTTTTTTTTAGTTTTTTGGTATCAGAGATTGAACCCTGGTGGGGCAGGGTCGCTTAACCACTGAACCACATCCCCAGCCCTTTTTATATTTTATTTAGAGACAAGGTCTCACTAAGTTGCTTAGGGTCTAACTGCGTTGCTAAGGTTCACTTTGAATTTGTGATTCTCCTACTTCAGCCTCCCAAACTGCTGGAATTGTAAGTGTGCACCACCATGCCCAGTCATTACTGTAGTATTTTTTAACAATGAATTTTTATTTCTCTCATTCTTTCCATATTTATCCCTTTTCCCCTATTTATTTCTTCAGCTATTTCTGCTATCAGTATGTTCTCAAGGATATTTGTTTTGTACCTTGATTTGTAATCTAATTCTGTTTTGATTTAGCTGTTCAAATTGTTAAGCTTTAGCTTAAGTTGTGCCTTGTGGCCCTTTGACATGCCTCTTTTATTATTATTTATTATGGTGGTTGTTTTTATTATTATTATTATTATGAGCACTCCCTTACTTTCTGGCACTATAGGATGCTCCAAATTCAATTTATATTTTCTCTGGCCCTGCTCTGGAATTCACTTCTCCAAGGACCCCTGATTATTTTTACTGGAAAATGATATTTAGAAACTAAGATGTGGGCACTTGGTGTACTCACGGCTATGGGGGTGTCACAGTTTCAGGCCCTTCCAGAGGACAGAGCTAGGAAATACATATATGGGTTCCCATCTTGCATACACACACACCTTTGTTTTATTCAAAAAATGTTTTTAAATAAACATTTTATAAATCTCTAATTCCTACAAGTTTTATAATTCCTTAACAGCTATGTAACTCTTACCTTTCAGGCCAATATGTATTTGGGGCCAATATGAGTGTAGGGGAGAGGGACCAGAGGGGAGAGAGCAGGGAAGGCAGCTGTGGGGAGGAAGCAGCGTCTGGCAGCCACCATGAGTCAGAGGCAGGGAATGGTCTCATCATGGATTCCAGAAGGGGGAAGTCATGGTTAGGGTAGTTATTGGTGTTCCTGTAGGAAGGAGGGGTAGGGAAGTAGGAGATAGAGGGCTAGAGGCATAGAGATGTATGGGTGAGACAATTTTTGGTAAAGATCCTCTGTGTTTCTTCTCAGGCTAATGTAATGGCGGGTAAGGTCCCCGAGGTAGGGGCCTTGGGTGCAGCTGAGAAGAAGGTGAAGATGCTGGAGCAGCAGCGCATGGAGGTAGGTGGCTGCAGGGGGTAGTCAGGAAAGACCTTTCTTCCCTCCTGGGACCAGCAGGATGAAACCCTGCCTGACCTTTAGGCTCCAGTTGATCCCAAGTTACCATGGGGAGTTGCCATGGTGACCACTGAACCGTACACCCAAGGAAGAGATCTGCTGTCCTCTCTTGACCTGCCCACAGAGGTCACTGAGGAGATGGCATTTGTGGTACAGCCTGAAATTGTTGGGGACTATGGAGGGGTTTAAGAAGGCTCCCAGAGTACACAGTGGATGGTGGGAACAGGTGATAGCTCAGGTACGTTCCAGCATTGGGGATAGGGAACCCCTCTGTCTGCACCTGCAGCTCAGGGAGGCACTGACGTGAAGGAGGACCCTGTGCTCTCCTGTAGCACAACTTCCCACTGGCCCGGAGTCTCCAGAAGTTCAGACTCTCCCCTGGTATCTTGTGTGTCTTCCTCCT
The DNA here is from genome assembly GCF_902686455.1 of Sciurus vulgaris. Lineage (NCBI taxonomy): Eukaryota > Metazoa > Chordata > Mammalia > Rodentia > Sciuridae > Sciurus > Sciurus vulgaris. Next base: position 29,749,524 of record NC_136466.1, read on the forward strand.
CCACCTGCCTCCCGCGGACAGTGTGGTCTTTCCAGGCCTAGATAAAAACCCAGTTCCTTTCTAGTGGGCCTTGGTACTGTCCCTCCTCCCTAGGCCCCTTTGCACTGCTCAGGTCCTTTCCCGGACCCTGAGCCTCTGCCCCTCTGTCCTTCCTCACATCTGAAAGTTTGTTACATGCATATTAATTTTAGGTTATTTTTGTTTGTATTAGAAGGAGTTTCTTTTTAGATTTCAAAAGTAATGCAGTGCTCATTATTAAAAATAGAATCTCATCTAGAGATAACAGCAACTGATACCAGTTTATTGCATATTTGTCAGTTTTTTTAATGCATAAAAATAAAATAACAAACTATAAATTACTTTTTTCTTTTAAAATTAGCTGTCTTTGAGGGTATCTATTTATATCTGTAGATGCCATATTCCTTCAGTTCTAAATATTTTTATCATATATAATGTTTCTGAAATTGGGATACCCTTTCCCATTGTTTTGTTTATTTAATGAAGTAGAATTGGTTTTCTCCCCTGAGAAATTGTTACATCAAGAGTCTGACATGTAATTTGTAATATCTTTGAACTAAGAAAATGTAGTAGATGTCTTATTTTCTGAATACTTACATTATCTGTTTACATTATAATTTACTTATTAACCTATCTTCTGCACAGATGTTGGCCTCTGGATTTTTTTTTTTTTTTTTTTTTTTTTTGTAATATAAAGCTTGCTGAGATGATCAGACTATATATATTTGCACACTGTGTGTTTTTGTTGGTTAAATTTTTCAGAGTGGAAGTATTGAATTCAAGATATAAAAACATGAAATTTTAATTCATAATCCAAATTGCCTTCTGAAGAGGTGCGTGCTCCATGACTTTACACCAAAATGATTACTGTTTTCACATCCTAGTGTTGACTAAGACATGGAGAGTTGGTGCTCCATGATCCTTCTCTGCTTCTAAACCCCGGCTCTCCCCACAGCTACTGGAAGTGAACAAGCAATGGGACCAGCATTTTCGGTCCATGAAGCAGCAGTACGAGCAGAAGGTAAGGTGGGGATTCTTCTGTGCCCTCAGGGCATACTCAGTCTTCATCTTGATGCTTCCTTCTCAGCAGTTTTGAGCCTTGGGGAAAGGCCAAGCCTAACCCCAGGATGTTCCAGAGGAGCCAAGCCCTGCCCATGTTCCAGGCACTTCCTATACCCCTGCCTTCATGCACTCCCTTTCTCTGCCTTCAAACCCAGATCACTGAGCTGCGCCAGAAGCTGGCAGACCTGCAGAAGCAGGTGACGGACCTAGAAGCTGAACGGGAGCAGAAGCAGCGCGACTTTGACCGCAAACTCCTGCTGGCCAAGTCCAAGATTGAAATGGAGGAGGCAAGCAGACCCCCATGCCTTGTGATTGCAGCACTTTCTTCCCTTTTAGCCACCGGTTGCTGGAATCAGTGAGCCAAGGGTGGAGTCAGGATGCCCAGGTTCTAGTTCAAGGGCTCTAGAGCTGTGTGACCAAGGACAGAGCACTTTCCTTTCCTGTGCCTCAGTTTCCCTTCCGAAAATGAAAACGATTAGATTAGCTATTGCTTTTCCAAATTTTCTTGTTTTCAGTGAGATTTGTTCAATTACAATCTTACAGACTGATGTATATTTTCTCTCATGTGGAAGAGGAAAGTGGAAAAGAAAGATGGAGGGAGGGGCCTCATGAAAATCAAAGGGAGATGGATAAAGGAAAGGGACAAGGGTAGGAGGCGTGGAGGGAGGAGGGATGTACTGGGGAGTGATGTTGGCCAAATTATATTGTTATATTGTGCACATGTACAAATATGTAACAACAGGTTCCATCATTATCTACAACTGTAATGCACAGTAAAAAATGTGCAGAGAAAAAAATTCCCATGAGGCATCACAAGTAGTTAAAAATTCCACAATTATGATTAGTTATTGCAAATTCTCACATTTCAAGCTCTCTTAAGTGGGCTTGATCTAGATCTATAAATGTATAGAAAAACTGTTGTGAAAAGGAAGATTACACCCTAAATTCATAAGAGTGACCTTGTGACTAAGCATGCCCATGTGTGCACATGTGCAATGCTTAAATGTATGTGAATATATGGGCGGGGGTCTTAAAGAAAGGAGAGAGGCAGAGGCTGACCTATAAAAGCACTTTATCTTTTATTCTATTTTATTTCTAAATGGCAAAACCATTTAGAGAGTCACATATGAAAAAATGGTTTGCTCTGTAGTTGCTTTTTAAATCATTTCATATTTTCTCAAAAATTATCAAAAAACTTATGGAAACATTTCTATAAGAAATAGAAAGTACAGGGGCTGGGGTTGTGCCTCAGTGGTAGGGTGCTTGCCTAGCATGTGTGAGGCACGGGTTTGATTCTCAGCACCACATATAAATAAATGAGTAAAATAAAGGTCTGTTGATATCTAAAAAAATAAATAAATAAATAGAAACTGCACAGGGAAGCACATGTTATGAGAGTGATCCAGGAGGGCACAGTGACACATTCCTATAATCCCAGCTGTGTGACATCTTCTTCCTGCAAGTTCAAGGCCATCTGGAGCAGATTAGGGAGACCCTGTCTTAAAGTCTTAAAAAATAAGAAGGGTTAGGGTGTAGCTCAGTGGTAGAGCACCCCTGGGTTTAATCCCCAATAAAGCAAAAAAAAAAAAAAAAAAAAAGAAGCAGACTGAAGGGGCCAATCTACTAACTCTAGCATAGTGATAGTGATTTTGAGGGGAGGGGCTGGCACACAAAGCTTCGTTTATTCATTTGTCTAGTCAGTTTTCACCAGAGCATGCCCCAAGAGATTCAGTGTGAACCATCCAACCCTGCCCTGACTGGGGGAAAGATACTAAACAACTAACTGGAGTAAAAGTATATTAAGTACTACAAAGAAGTTACAGGAATCAGAGAGTGGGCATAAGGGGGACCAGATTCATTCTAGAGGACCATAAGCCAGTTCTTGAAAAATGGCATCTGCTATAGCTTGTGTGACTGATGCATCCAGGGCCCTTCAGGATCGTGAAGCAGCCTGAAGAGGAAAGGCCATGTGACTCCCAGACCTCAGGGTTTTATGTATGTCACCAAGTCTTCCCCTTCATGAGAAATGGACATGGGCTTCTTTTTTGATTGTGTGCTGGGGATTAAGCCCAGGGACATTTTACCACTGAGCTACATCCCTATCCCTTTTTATTTTTTATTTTGAGACAGGGGCTCACTAAGTTGCCAGGGGCTCACTAAGATACTGAGGCTGATCTTGAATTTGCAATTCTCCTGCCTCAGCCTCCCAAGTCACTGCAGATTATAGGCATTCACCACCACACCCAGGTTTGCCTAAATTTTTAAAAGGATGTTTTAAACATTAATTGCATTTCAGAGTTTCTTCCATAAGCATGTGGCACCTTGGAGGCTTATCTGGGCAGCCAGCCTGAACCTGTGACCATCTCCTGCCTTACCTTGAAGATTTAGTTAGGGAGGATACCACCTCGGTTTTCTCATGAGTGCATAGTCACGTCCTGTGACTCGCAGCCAGGCTTCCTGGCTCTAGTCCCCTCACTCACTTTGGTATGTGAGACAAACCCCTGGAATCTGACAGTGGATGTCTCCAAACAGAGTGTGGTCCCATGGATAAGCACCTGGCACTCTATAGAGACCATGCTTCATTCTAGAGACTCTTAAGCAGGCACTCCAGGGCAGCTGCCATGTGTTCAGACAAGGCTGCCCTGAGCCACCTCTGGCTGGAAATAGCTCGCCCAATAGTTTGTAGAATAATGAGTAAAGGTCACACAGGGCTGGTTGAATGCTGACCCTGTGGTCTGTCTCCTAATCCTCATCTGTGAATGCTTCATTATAGAATGTTGACACACTACAGATAATGTGAAAGCTTTCCTGGAATTCTTCCCACCCCAATTCTGGGCCTTCCCCAGTGGTAACCCCTGGTACCATTTTGGCACATGTATTTCTAGACCTCTTCATTTGTACACAGAAATACAGTTTACTTGGGGTGTGCTTGCTCTGTCCACTGTAGAGTGCTGCTATGCATTTTTTTAAATACTTCCTTTGAACAGAAGTAGAAAAAGGAATGGGCACCTGGGTTCTAGCCCAGAATACTGTGGCCTTAAGTAAGTCACCTCCCCTCTCTGGACATTCATTTCCCATTGATTATGGGGCCTGGAACTTTAGGCTCACTCTAGTGACCATACTTGCTGGGGATGTGATGCAGAAACCCTGGTTTCCTAGCAGCTATGACAGAAGTGCCTCAACCTTGGCCCCTTCCCTGGTTTCTTCTTAGTTGTGTCTTTCATTTAACTCCACAGTACCTTGTGTGTTTCTCTGTACAGGAACACCTGCCAGGTGTTACATTGATGTCCTTAAGTATCATCTCTCCTCTAAACTAAGACTGTACAAGCTGAAAGCTTCTTTAGAAATTGTCGATAGTTCCTCACTCCCCATGGATCACAGAAGACCCGTGTGAATCTGGTAGAACTTGGTTCTCCCTAGAAATTTGCACACAATTATACACTCAGTTTCAGCACAGCTCTCCCAAGATCCCTCTGTGACTCACGTTAAGAACCCTTTTACCCTTAGCATTTAAGTAAACTCAAACAAAAGGGCTAGGACAGTGTCCAAGGACCTCTGCTGGTTGTTGGAGTTGCTGATGTCAGAACTTAGGATCTTTCACTTCCAAGCATCTCTTCTTGAGGGCGGGATTGTGTGGCATTACCATATTTTTACCAGGTGCCTTACTCGTGAGCATTGCATGATGGTGATAGAGAGAGAAGCACGCACGAGTGAGGGCTGGGCAGGCAGGGCAGGGCAGGGAGGGAGGCTCCCTGCTTATCCACCCCGTGCTCCCTGCAGAATGACAAGGAGCAGCTGACAGCAGAGGCCAAGGAGCTGCGGCAGAAGGTCAAGTACCTGCAGGATCAGCTGAGCCCACTCACACGGCAGCGAGAGTACCAGGAAAAGGAGATCCAGCGGCTCAACAAGGTAGGCATCTTGGCTCTGGGTCCCTGACTGGGGAGGGCAAGACCTGCCCCACTGCTGGTGTCCTCAACCTAGGAGGGTTGACTTGTTGGTCAGCGAGCTGGCATCACAGTTGCTGCCCCCTCTGCTGTTCCCTCCCATGCCCTGAGTGGTTTAGCCCTTGCTGGAGCTTGGACTCAGTCCTTCTCCAGACCTTTGTACCTGCTGCCTCTTCCAGCAGTGCCAGCTTTCACCCTGATAGCCAGCCCTGCTGGTATTCAGGGTGAGCTTTAGCATCACTAACTAGCAAAGCCTTCCCTGGGTGTCTTTTAGGTCACCCTGTTTTAAACTCAAAAAATACCAGCAGCTTCTCACAGACCCCTTCTCGTGTTCCCTGGTGACTCCTTCTTCCACTGTCATCCCATCTAGCAATGAGAGGCACACATCCTCGCCAGGGTATTTACTCCAGTGCATCGCCCAGTGCTGGCACCAAGCACATGTGTTCAGGAAACACTCACCAAAGAGAATAGATGAGCACAGGCCCCAGGGTCTCACCCTTGTGAAGTGGGATCTCAGGGAACAGGTACCCAGGGTAGAGACTGGGTGAACTGGAAACCCTCTGGTCTGTGCCAAGGTGAGATGGGACAGGCCTGGCTGGAGCCTGGTTCTAGACCCAGCTTAGCCATTCTAGCCTCTCCAGGCCTCACTTTGCCATCTGAACCCTGGTGGGAAGCATTGTAGCCCTGCTTTACCTCCAGCACAGGGGTTAAGGGAGAAGCTGGCAGGAGGGAGCTTTGAAAGGAAACTCTCAACAGGCCAGAAGGGGTGTTCATTTTGTGGCTCAGCTTTGCCTTCTGTGCTAATTGTTTTTCCTTTCCCTCTGTCTCCTGACCCTGTTCACAGTGGGCTCTGGCGTGAGTTTGCTTTTCCCTGGGTTGAAGCCCTGCTAGGACAACTCTTTCTATTTGTTTTTTGTTTGTTTGTTACATTGCTAGGGATTGAACCCAGGGCCTTGAGCATAACTAGCAAGTACTTTACCACTGAGCTATATCCCCAGCCCCTCTATTTGGTTTTAATATTTTCTAGGCACTGATTCAGGGCCTTGGGACCTGTTCCCCAGGGAGAAAAATGATCTGTCCTGAGCTGGGTGGGTTGGAGTTCTAAATCCAGGCAGAGTACTGCCCATGTTGCTGATAAGTATGAACCTGTAGGCATTCAGAGACATTGTGTGAATGAGTCATGCAAGGCAGGTAACCCCAGGCAGGCCTCTCTCTGTACCTGGACCTCAGTTTTCTCATCTAAAAAACAGGGTGGAATAGGAGAATAAAGTGAAGCCATCACTTCCCTTCAGAGCATCCTGAATTTGCTACTGGTTTAGCACTTTCCTCATTTGGGGGGAGCTAGGACTGAACAGGGATCCAAGTCTCAGCTGGGAAAGGCCTGTTTCCCATGAGGACAGAGACATTGTAGGTAATGCCGAGGCCTGGCATGCAGAGATCCTGCTAGTCAGGGGCTGAAGTCCGAGTGGTGATGAAGGTGACCAGCCTTGAGAAATGTTCCAGAGCTCTAAAGTTAACAGTTAACAGGGTTAAAGGAGAAAAGCAGTTAATGGAAGCCTTTTAAGAAGATGTGAGCATACTGTTTAAACATTTGGTGAACATGATAGATTAAGGGTGCTTTTCTGTTTTTATTTTCAAGTATTATTTATTGATGTTTTGGTTCATCTTTAATATTAGAAAGGTAAAATATTACATAAGAAGAAATTAAAATCCTATATAGTGTAGAGGGGTTAAAGTAGAAGGGCTGGCTTGAATGGGAATGGGTTGCTGATGTTGAAGAATCCAACAGAAGCTGAAGAATCTCAGGGCAGCCGGGTGTGGTGGCACACGCCTGTAATCCCAGCAGCTCAGGAGGCTGAGACCAGGAGGATCACAAGTTCAAAGCCAGCCTTAGCAAAAGCAAGGCACTAAGCAACCCTGTTCCTAAATAAAAAATACAAATAGGGCTGGGGATGTGACTTGGTGGTCGAGTGCCCCTGAGTTCAATCCCCTGTACTGCCCCCACCCCTCAAAAAAAGAATCTCAGAGCAGGGCAAGTTGTCCAAGGGACTGAAGCTTCTCTGAGAGACCTCAGATTCTTTCTAGGTCTCCATACAAAGAATTGAGCTGCACCTGTGAAGAGGAGACTTCCCCTTCTACACAAGGACCCCAGTTTAGCCTGCCGGTTAAGAGCATGTGCTGGGTGTGAAACCCTGCCACTCACTAGCTGTGTGACCCTGAACAAGTCACTTTGGGTCTCTGAGTGGCATTCTTCACATGTGTAAAATGGGGGTAATGATCAGAGTCTTTCCTTCACAGGACTGTGGAGAGGCTCCAATGAGGTGACATGTCCAAAATGTTAATAAACAGGGTGGTATTTATAAAGCAGTACTGGTGGTGATTATTACATCATGAAGAGGGTCCCTGAGGATGACCTCCAAAGGGACCTGACTTCCAGGGGTTCCCAGTGATTCTCCCCCTTCCATACCTAATCCCAGGCTCTGGAAGAGGCACTGAGCATCCAGGCCTCCCCATCATCGCCACCAACAGCTTTTGGGAGCCCAGAAGGAGCTGGAGGCCTCCTAAGGAAACAGGAACTGGTGACACAAAATGAGTTGCTGAAACAGCAGGTGAGGCTCTGGGGGAACCCATCCTCTGCCTGAACACCCAAAACCCGGGAGAACGGCGTGTCCTCTTCTCTCAGAGCCAGCAGACCTGAACTCCAGTGTATGCCATGGTTCTGTGGCCTCCGTGGCTCAACCTCTCTGTGGGCCTCAGCAGATGAAAGAATTGCACTGGTCGATGGCTTTCAGCCTTTTATATTATGTTTTTTAACATGAATTCTTCATTCAAATACAGTCCTGCCTTGAAGCCCAGAATTTAAGACAGAGGGACACAGAACTGCTCTGTTTGAAGTCTGTTCCCCCAACTTCATGAGAACTCTAGGTGCACCCATCCCATTCCCTGGGGTGACCCTGACACAAACCTGGCAAAACCAGCCCTGGCATCAGTTGCCTCCAGCAGGCGGCATGGGGTCTGGGCCTGAGCAGTCGGAGTTCCTGCTGAGATGCTCACTCCCCCACCCGCCCCACTGTGCCCTCCAGGTGAAGATCTTTGAGGAGGACTTCCAGAGGGAGCGCAGCGACCGAGAGCGAATGAATGAGGAGAAGGAGGAACTGAAGAAGCAGGTGGAGAAACTGCAGGCCCAGGTCACCTTGTCCAATGCCCAGGTGGGAGCAACTGGACCAAGGAAGGGGCATCAGCCTGTCCTTATGGGGAGGGGGAAGAATTAGAGGGTCCCTGGTGACTTTCTTTGTCAGGACACTTACTGGTTCCTCTCCAGCTCTGCTACCAAACCTCTGTATGACCTTGGCAAATCCCTTACCTTCTGACCCTATGTAAAATGCAGATGTGGAAGAATCCAACAGAAACTAAACAATCTCAGGGCAGGGTGGTTGTCCAAAAGATTGAAGTGTCTCTCAGAAACCTCATAGTCTTTCTAGGTCTGGATACTAATTCTAAGGTGTCCCCAGTTCTGACTTTCCACAATCAGTTTTGGTGCCTACAGGAACAAATTTAGGAGTTGGCCCTTATCCACCCACTTGCTCACAGTGGAACTGAAAGAAGTTAATACAGAAGCAAAGAGGCTCACACAAACCCTGCTGACCCCACAGCTAGTAGCCTGTGCCCCTGGGGGTCTTTCCTGGGACCAACCCAGGCACAATGACCTGGGGAGGTGCTCAGGGCTTCAGCCGGTCCACCTTCTGGGCCAGTTAGGCACTGGGCCCAGACCTGGCCAGGAACCACCTAGGCCAACAGGCTACTCTTTCTCCCTTCTCCAGCTAAAATCATTCAAAGAATTTGAGAAGGCAAAGGAAGCCCTCAAACAGCAGAAGAGGAAAGCAAAGGTGAGCAGCTTGAGGGAAAAGGTAGCACTTGCCACATCTTACCTTCTCCAGGGGTGCCGTCTGGTGGGAGGGGCTGTGTGCCGACGTTTGGTGAGGGGCTCTGCCAACTCACCAATGAGATGAAGCAGGCATAGGCAGGGCAGTCACTGGCTCAGAGTGAGTGCTTAGGACACAGCGGCTGTCATCATTGGTACCTGTAACCCTGTACCCAACCTTCAGTGTCCAGGTACCACCTTCCACACTCATGTACCAGGTTTCATGGCATGTACTAGCCTTCCATGCCACATACCACCCTTCCGTGCCATGTGCTGTCCTTCCATGCCCATGACCCAGCCTCAGTACCTTTAGAAAGTAAGATTCCAGGGATTGATGTGGGTGCTACTGGATGGCTCCTGTAGCCTGTTGCAGACCAGAACCAGATGTGAGCCTTTCTTACAGGCCTCAGAAGAGCGCTACCATGTAGACCCCCTTCCGGAACACCTCTGTGGGCCCTACCTCTACGCCTACCCACCCACGCCAGCCATGGTACCACACCACGGCTTTGAGGACTGGTCCCAGATCCGCTACCCTCCACCCCCCATGGCCATGGAGCACCCGCCTCCACTCCCCAACTCACGCCTTTTCCATCTGGTGAGTCTGTGCCCCTCCTTCCATCCAGAACATACACAGGGGCTGTTCCAGACCCTTTCCAGAGAGGAAGGTCAGTTGTGGGTCACAGACTGCAGCCTCAGCAATTCCTGAGCAGCACCGTGGTGGCGGGCAGGTGTCCAGGACCTGGATCTGGCCTGCTCTCCCAGGGTAAGAATCCTGCAGCCCACAGCTGTTCAGAGTCACTGGTTTAGAAAGGAGAAGGCCAAGTCAGAGTTCAGGGCAGGAAGGAGGTACCCTCCAGGCCCCAGGCCAGGGATGTCCTTTGGATTTGATTCTGTTACCGTCTCACGTGTGCCAGGTTCCAGAACTTCACCATGTTTCTCTCCCTTTCCTTTTTCTCCTCCTCTTCCTTTTCTCTTATCATATTTTTCTTTCTTTGCTTTCCTCTTATTCTCTTTCCAAAGAGCTGCTGTCCCCTGCCACATGTTTAGCAGTCCCTCCACCACTCAGGCACCCCAGCTTCTCCCTGGACAATTACAGCAGCCTGCCATCCGGCCCTTTCTCTAGCTTTCCCCCGTGTGAGCATCCTCTGTACTTACTGTATTTACGCACTGGAGTAGACTATGCTCAGAGACTTATTCTGGAGATATAGCGACCTGGATTCAAAACCAAGCTTGGCTACTTTCCTAGCTAGATTATGTTTCTTAACCCTTCTGAGCCTCAGTTTCTCTCTGGAATGATACCAGGATGGTTGTAAGGATTAAATTATACTTGGTTAGCTAATGTTTATTTATTACTATTCTGATAATGTATCTGCTATTGTAATTTTTGAGCATGGTTATTATTAAGCACCAGTTTTGTTGCAGCCAGAATACACCTGGCGTCCACCCTGTGGCGGGATGCGGAATCAGAGCCCCCAAGTGATGGACCCACCTGCTGCCAGACCTGCCGACCCGGGTGAGTGTGGTCTCCTAGTACAGGAGCTTGTCTCTCCCTGGAGGAGGTAACTAGTCTACCAGTATTGCTCCAGTTTGATCCTGGAGAAGAGGCCTAGCTGTCTAAAGTACGTCAGAAGGGAATTGATGTTGGCTGCAGGGTGAGGGATCTGAAGCCATGCACCCATTCATTCTATTTTGTTTTCTGCATGCCAGGCCCCTCCAGTGACCTAACTCCTCCCACGAGGCCCACCTCCTAAACGTTCCACTACTCCCAATAGAACCACAGGCTGGCAACCCATACCTGTAGCATTTTTTCTGCAAAATGCCTTTACAGAACACTTAAGATCCAGATTGTAGGGCTAGGGTTGTAGCTCAGTGGTAGAGCACTTGCCTAGCTTGTATGAGGCACTGGGTTCAATCTTCAGTACCACATAAAAATAAATAAATAAAATAAAGGTATTTTGTCCCTCTACAGCTTAAAAAAAATTTTTTTTAAATAAAGTTACAGTATCTTATTAAAAAAAAAAAAAAAAAGATCCAAATTGTAACACCTTGGTAAGAGAAGGGAAGGAGAGTGGCTGACTTAAACTGACAGAAGGCTAGTGTAGGGAACACCAGCCAAGAACAAAATTGGTAAAGAGAGAGGGGAGCAAGACACGGACATGGGCAGGTCTACACCACATGAGGCCTTGCAGAGTATGGAAGGAATGCTAGTTTGCACCCTGTGCATGGTGTGCAGCCACTGGCTGTTTTAAAGCAGAGTGGAATGACCAGATTCACATTTTGGAAAGCTCCCTCTGGCCATAGTGTTTGCCATAAGAGGTTACAGGGACTGGGGCTGCATTCACCAATCAGAAAACTCTGGGCTGTAATGACTGTCCTCACTCCCTGTGGGCTGTCGTGAAACAGGAGGCACTGCCTTACCAGTGGAGCCCTGGGAATCACAGTAGTGGGTCGGAGCTATAGGGAGACCAAGGCCATCTCGGCATGAAGAACTTTCTAGACTATAGTACAATTGTGTAGAAAAGGAGCCAGCTGTGTCAGGAGGTAGTGTGAGCAGAGGCTATAGAACAGACCACTTGCAGGGAGTGTGGATTGTAGGATTTGTGCCAGAAAGAAGACATCAAACTGGTCAGTCATTTCCAGAGGGTCTGTGGAGCCCTTGGAGGCTGCTTTGATGAGTGGCAGAGGGTGGCCTGGTGGGCAGGGCTGATCCCTTCTCTATACCTACTCACTTCTGGGAGCTGGAGCCAGACTGACTGGGTTCAAATCCCAGCTCTACTTCTTACATCTGGGACTTGGGACAAATATTTTTAAAACTTCTGTGTCCCAGTTCCCTCCTCCATAAAGGGGTAATAATGGGGCTACTCCCCAGGGCTGGGTGGGGATTTCATGTTGACTGTTCCTAAGACACAGCTTGGCACTCAGTTGCAATCTGTTTTTTCACTGGGACTGAGTTGGCTTCCATGTAAGATTTTGAAACTGACTGTACCACATAATTCTTAAGTCTTCAACATTTTTGTTTATTTAGAGTCTGCAAAAAATGACCGTGAGGGGCCCCAGTGAGACCAGGTCATGTCATTTGGCTCCACCTTCGTCTTGGAGAGCCAGCTGACCTCAGATTACTGAAAAACTAGAGGCCACACATTCTTTGTGGCCAGAGCCACAGCTGGACAGGAGGATGAGGTGCACAGATGGCTCACACCTCCGACCCTAAACTGTTTACAAGACTGGGGAGGCTCCAGCCATGAGGCTTCCACGTGGGCTCATCATCTGGGCATGACCAGGGGAAACTCACTGCTCTGCCTCCTGTCACCAAGTTGAGAGGCCTCACTCGGCTCTGACCTTCCACCCTTCACTGAAGCAGCTGGACTTCCATCTTCAGAGTGGGTTGCAGCCGAGATCCCTTCCTTCGGAACATCCATAGACGTGGTTCCAGCCCCTCCAGGCACCACATTGAGTTCATGTGTGTATTTAATTTTTGCTTCAAGCTCTGCAGCAGGACCTGTCTGATGTCCATCCCTACCACTCTGTGAGGAGCTGCAGGAAAAATGGGTTTGTCTCCAGAGCAGGAGAGAATGACGGTATTCTGATGCTGGGGCTGTCTCCACTCTACCAACAACAGCCTCACGAGAGGCATTACCGCCTGGGATGAGGGCCAGGCCAGCTACACCTACTGAGGGACCCCAGACTAAAGCTGCCAGGCCCTGGAGTTCAGGCCCTCGGCCCCCACTAGAGGTTTATAGTGTCAGAGGCCTACATCTGAGTGGCTGACTGTCCCTAGGCAGCTGTTTGCACGCATCTTGGACATAAATCCAAGTTGAAAATCAATCCTGTGACTGGTGTTCTTTTCTGTCTTAATGTTTCCCTCTCAGCCAATCAGAATGGTGTTCTCCTGGTTCAACACCCCTTTCTCCCATTTCCCTGAGCATTAGCAGTATTTTGGGGGCAGTGGAAGGAGACTAGGCTGGGAGTCAAGGGAACTTGCTTTCAAGTTTTGCCTCCCACTCACCAGGAGACCTGGGGGAAGGCATGAGCCTCAGTCTCTTCCTCTTTCAACTGGAACCCCTCAGCCCTAGCCACCTTGCAGAACTGTGAGCAGAAGTGAGAGTTGATGTGAACTGGTTTGTATGAACTCAACATGCTGGGTAAGAGAAGCAGAGTGGATCTAGATGAAAAACAAAAAGCAGGGCCCAGAGCATGCCGTCCTTTCTCTTCTGTCCTTAACCATCTCCCCACCATGCTGGGACAGCCACCATTGAGGAAGCACCACAGTAGGCTGAGCTGCTGCAGAAAGGCCTTTACTGGGCAGAAGGGTTGTGAGCAATGCCAGTGGACAGGGCGAGGGGAGAGAACACGTCCTCCAAAGGAGTGGGGTGGCATCCCTGCCCAGGGGTCTCAGCCCGAATGCACTAAAGGCTGGACTCTCAGGCAGGCTCAGGGGAGGCCCGCCCACAAGGGCTTCGGGCCCCTCCCTCATAGAGACACCACCCCTGTCATGGGGTAAGTGGCCCTCACTCTCACGTCTGCCTTGGCTGATCTCAGGGAGGACTGTGGGGTGGGGACAGGTGCTTGGGAAGGCCCTTCAGGAAGGAGGAGAGTGGTTAGGCAGTGTGGAAGACCCAGAAACTTCTGGTAACTTCAGTGGTGGTATTTGGAGACTGTGGGAGATGCTGGCCCCAAAGCTGAGGCCAAGTTAGAGTAGTACAGTTGGACCTAGCACTGTTTTTTCCTTTGGGCTGAAACCAAATTGTTCTCATTGGAATAGAGAATTGGAGAGGAAAGGGTGTTCGTGTCCAGCACTCTGCAGGGCACACAGCTGTGGGCACACAGGTGGAACATTCTCGGGTATTCTCACAGGTGTGCAAACGCCCACATGCACAGTAGTACAGACTAACAACTGTATGCACACATTTGTGTCAAGCTGGGGCCTTGTGTAATAAGAAGGGGGTCTGTGACATGTGTCTGATGTGATTGGGAACATGGATTCCTTCCTGAATGGAGTCCCTCCCCAGCCCCTTCATGGTGGACATGGGGTGGAGCGGATATCAGTTAACCCTTGGCCCTCAGGGTTGCCTGCCGCCTCATGTAGGCCAGGATGTCCATCTTGACATTGCTGACTGTGGTCCGGTGGTACCAGCGCATGATGGGTATGCCATCTGGCCCCACCAGGAACTTCTCAAAGTTCCAGCGGATGTCGTGGACTTTCATGGGGTCCCAGAAGAGGCGTTCAGATGAGCCCAGGAGCTCCGTGGTGGGAGGACAGGAGTTCTGGAGGAGGGGTGAAACAGTAGCGTCAACCTGGCTTGGGTCCCTCCTTCCCTCTCCCTCCCCACTCCCTCCTCCCCTCTCCCTCCCCACTCCCTCCTCCTGCCTTCCTAGGGGTACAACAGCCTGGCACTGAGAAGAGAGCACCAGTTGGGATATTAGAAAACTGACTTGCAGTTCCCACTGGGCCTAGAAGACTGTGAGGCCCTTAACCTGTCCCTTCTGGTGCCCTGCCTGGGCCTTATCTGAAAAATGGGCTCATGAGATCCTAGGAACTGCAAAGCCCTCTACTTGGAATAATAGTCAGATACCAAGAAGTTCCCTAAAAGCCCAGGCTCCAGGGAGGGCAGCCTGGGCTTCGTCTCTATGGGCTAGGTTAGGCACAGCTGGGCCCTGTGCAGTCTGCAGGAAGAGAGGCTCTTCCCGGGTGGCGGCTCACTCACCTTCAGAAAAGTGTAGAACTTCTGCTCTTTGTTCCCATTCACATCCCCCTTCTCAAAGAGCTGGAAATTAGGAACAAAGCCACCACCTGGTCGGACATACCTGGGAAGAACGTTCTGAGTGGGCATAGGGCTCAGAAATCAGGAGGGGACACAACAGGGGAGGGAGTGTAGGGAGTCTGGTTTTACCCAGGGTGGGCAGAGGGAGCCAATGACTATTGGGTGGGCACAGGCATAGTGTGCAGCTGGGGTCTTTGTCCAGCTTGGTCCCTTCTCAGTAACCTCCCACCTTAGTATTCCCCTCTTTTATAAGCTCTGTCCCATTGTCCCTATCTCTTTCCTGTCTTGCTCTCCCCCTCATTCCCCTAAATGGATGCCTAGAAGGGAAGAGTCGTTCTGAATGACTCCTTAATGCCACTGTGGAGAGGGTCAACACAGGACTTCGAGTGGACACTCACTTGAGGCTGGGTAGGATCTCTGAATTCTCTCCTGGCTCCTGTTTTCCAAATTGGTTGCAGGGGAAGCCCAGAATGACCAGACCAAATGGTCCAAGCTCTTCCTGTAGTGCATTCAGTTCTGGGCCAGGGAGAGAGCAGAGGTGGGGTAGCCTGGTGAGGAGCCCTGCCTCGTCTACCCCACTCCCTCAGCTCACCAAGGCACAGTTGAAATCACAGGCCTGAGGGGAAGGACTGTTCAAGAGCATCCAGTGAGTTTGTGGCTGCTGGGATTCAGGCCCTCTCCTCCTGACTAACCTGGATGGATGGAGGGTTGGGAGAAAAGACAGAAATACCCTTCCTCAAATCAGCAGTCTCTGGCCCACTGCCAGGGCCACCACCAGCTTGAGGGGTCTTCAGAACTCAACAGGATTGAATTTTCTGGAGCTAGAACCATCCATCCCTAGACAAGACAAGGGCCTTCCTTGGGGTGGGGTGGGTGGGGTGGGGCCTCAAAACACCCATCCTCTGGGAATTCAGGAATCCAAGGGAGGCCCTGGTCAACTCCCCAGTTTCCTTAGCACCCCTGGCCTGCATGCTGTGCTTGCACCCAGCCCATCTCTAGTGCAAACACTCTTCTGTTCCAAGGGCTGGACAGCGCATTCAGGACAGAGTACTCACTGCCACTGGGCCGTGTAACCTGCCGTCACTCTACTTCTGGAAACTGAGTTCAGGGTCAGACTGCCCTTGCTTGCCCCTAGGCTCTGAGAGCTGGCCCCAGCCCCTCCAGGGTGCTCAGCCCCCTTCCCCTGGGTGCTAAGAGAGGCCTTTGGCTTGCTTACTCCATTGGGCTCCTACTCTGCTCCAGTTGAGGAGAAAGAAATGAAGACATTAGGGAATATGAAACCTGGGTCAGATACCCTGTCTGTCACTACTAGTTTTGTGACCCTGGTTGTTTCTTCAGGCTGACCTTGGTGTCCTTACCTGTAAGTTAAGGAGAGGTGAAGGCTAAACTAGGTCATCTTTAAAGTTTATTCTAGAATGGGCTGACCCAATAAGGCCCGCCTCTCATCCTCCCATCCACCTGCACACATTGCGGGGCCTCATGCCAATGGCCTGCTTTCCAAAGTGCAGCCAAGAGAAGGGCCAAGGTGGACGGAGGGAAGATAAGCCATTCTCAGCCAGTTGCCAGTGGAGGGAAGATGCAGCCCCAAACCACCTCCTCTATCCTGCTTTTAGGCAAGCAAGGTACCCAGGGATGAAGAAGGGACAGCGGGAATCTCCTAGATTATGTCCAAAGTCAAACAGACCTTCAGCTTATAGAAACATCCTCACAAAACTGTGGCACACAGTAGAGCTGGGATCCGGAGTTTGGAATCTCATGACCACTACCGCGCTTTCCCCTTGCACCAGAGAAACTCCTGCAGTGGAGGTGTGTCCAAGTGACAGGAACAGCCCCAAATAGAGCAGTGGAGGAAGGGCAAGCTCTTACCAAGGTACTGGTCTGTCAAACCTCAGTAGCTGGCCACGTTGACAAAAAGGATGTATTTGCCAGAGTACTGCTTAAAGGGAATGTACTCCTCCCCATCGATGGTGAGGGCCCCATACTCATAGATGGTGCCACTCATGCCACCATGGCATTCTGTCTGGAAGAGAAAAAGACCAGCACCAGGAAGTTGTTAGAGCTGGAGGGCAGCTTGGACATTTCTCCACTTTGAAGTTAATGAACGGTCCCAACAGGGAGCATGACTTGCCTAAGACCACACCAAAAACGAACTGGACTAGAACCAAGGTCTCCTAATTCCCTGTATGAGATGATGATGAGACACTCGATTGCTTAATAAACACTTCCTATTAACATTTAAGCACTTAATAAGAGAGGGCTATGGAACCCTAGAAATCACTTAGTGATATTATTCCACATCATAAGTCACATTTACCAGGCTCAAGGGCGACTGCCCTGGTACTGGGAGCTGGGTTACTGGATGGGCTGATGGATGAATGGCTGTTGCAACAGTCCTGGCGAGTGATGGTAAGGCCCGAACTAGGCACTGTGAAGGAAAAACTGAGCATGCAGGAGGAAGTGTCAGGATGGAGGGTGGTGATTCAGAGGCGCCAAGTCTTCCTCCAGACTTGGAAAGATGAGGCCATTGTTATGAAATAGGGAAGGAAGACCAGGAGCCAGGAATGAGGAAAGGTCTCTGGTATGGGTCAGATGTGGCTGTAAAGGTAAAACCTTGCCTAGAATATGCTACATGTTCTCAAGTGAGCAGTTGGGACAATGATGAATATACCTTCTCTCTGCCCAACTGCTGCTTGGATGGATCACCGTGCACTGTGGTTTAGGATACCTGGGTTCTACCTCCTGCTCTGCCACTATACGTGGTCTTGGACTGGCCCTTCCTCTTCCCTTGGCCTCACCTTGAACTGGATCAGCCAGTGTCAACCCAGATGGCTTGACAGCATCGTCATCAGTGGGAGGGGGGGATAGGATTACACCTAGCCAGCAGGATGTTGCCCAGAACCCCCTCTACCCCATCCCCCATCCCTGACTGATGACAAAACTCTTGGGTCTACTCTTAAAAGTTGGTTACTGCAGTGACAACATGATTCAGCAGGAGGGTCAAGAGGCAAAGGGAAAAGCTTGAAGCCATTGTATTAGGTGATCTCTAAGGACCCTGTCATCCGATGAGAAGTGGAAAGATGGTAAACAAATGGAGAAAAACTGGCCTGAGAGACCTGGTGAGAGAGGTGGTGAGCAAGGAAGGCATAAATTCACTCCCTTTTTTCCCTTCAATTCTAGAAAATTCACTGCTGAGGCAAGGTCCCTGGGCCTAACTGGGTCAAGGAAGTGATCCACCCGGCAGGGCGCGGCCCCAGCAGGGTACAGATGAGCTGACTGTCATGAAGTGGCTGCAGGCTGAGCCAGGTGAGGCTGGACTGCCTCCAGCAGGTCATTCCCTGGCAGCAGCAAGCTCTCTTCTTGGCTCTGGTGAAAATTCTTGGCTTCACACGAGTCTAATAATCCATGCAGTATGACCTGTGCTGGCTGATGGAGGCAGGACCAAGACCCAAACTCATTATTCCTCCTGCCCTGCAGCCTCCTAGGTCACAACTGGGGTCACTTCCACCTTTAAACGCAAACAAACCACAGCACAACCAACAGCCTGGCTGGCCGTAAATATCTGGCAGCCTCCCCACCTCCTCCACGCCACCCTGATCTGAACATGATCTCTGGGTGGTGGAGAGGAAAAAAATCAAGAAATTGACTAAACAACCAGAGCTTGTAAACAAACAGGAGCATCAACTTCTGAGCACAGTTTCCGGGAGGCGGTGGGGCAATGGGTACCCCCCTTATTAGGTACTATTCCTGGCTGGCTGTTGCCCCTGGGCAAGTCACTTTTACTCTGGGGTCCTTGATCTGAGGATAATCCCATCTGACTCTCAAAACAGCTATGAGAATTCATTGGCATATTGAAACAGGTTTAAAAGTTTCTTGGAAAGAAATGCACAGGTCAAGGGATTGTGATTATTCTGTCTGAAGCTGAGGTAAAGGGCCCTGAGATTCCTCCACTATAGTGAGCAGAGAAGCCTTAGATGTTCACCAGCCATTGTGAGGGTGGTGCACTGGGCAGGGTGTCTGTCACCAGGAGGAGGGATGAGTGGCAGCCTCCACACTTACTGCTGCAGCCAGTGAGGCTAGTGCTATGGGTCCAGACTGACAGGTCAGGGTGGCCCTTGGGGCAGGAAGAGCCACAGACAGCAGAGGGGAGAGGCCACAAGGGTGCCTCAGTCCTCCCATAATTGGTTAGGGAGTGTTCTGATGACTCGAGAATTGGTGGCAGGGCCAGGGACAACAGCCAGGACCCTGCCCAGCTGTCTTGGTCTTTCTTTCCTCCCATCATTGAGATGCTGTTGAAGCAGGACTGTACTGGGAGGCAGGAGACCTGTGTCTGGGTCTGGCAGTACGTCTGGCTCTATGTAACCACCTCTTCCCCTCTCCAGCCTCTGGCTCCGCCATGTAAGAGGGAGTCAGATTCACTGCTGTCTTAAGAGCCCTTCAGCCCTGACGTCAACCTGTGGTTCCATGATTCTCTCTGCCTAGTTTAGTCACTTAGAAACCAGCAGTTACTAGGATCCCAGGCACGTCAGCAGCTGTTATTCTTTCCAGCTTCTGCAAAGTCCTTTTGTACAGCAAAGACAGGGAGCCTGGGCAGCTTTAAGCTACACTGAGGGGGCAAGGAGGAAAGGAGGGTTCCCTTTGTTCTTAGTCCCTCCTTTGAGTTGAAAGAGGAAAACATCTCTCTGGAGCTGAATCACCTGTGGTTCATCCCATTCTCCACATGCCCCACTCTCCATTCCTTTGTCTTGGTGGTAGAGATAAGGTAAATGGTTGGATCCTAGAAGACAGAGCTGTGGTATCTCAACTCTAGGACCTAGGAGGATAGATGTGCATGCCCATGCTGTCATTAGCCAGCAAGTCCTGGCTGGTTGTGTCTGATATGATCAGTTCACCCTAAGACTTCTAGACCGTACTCCTCTTGTTCTCTGTGAATCCATTCTTCCCTACCCGGAGTTCTGTAAAAAACACATGGCCATGTTGAATTATCCATGGGGTCCACATGCTTAACCTCCAGCCTTCCTAGGACAAGGATGAATCTTCCCTTCTGAGGGGCTGGAACTGACTCCATGGTGCTGACCTGCCCATGGTCCACCCTCACCTCTACTCCACTACCTAATTCAAAACTCATTCCCGAGGCTGCTCTAGAAAATGCCTTTAGAGACAGTATTTATAAACAAGGCTGGGTAGAAAGGAGGTCTTCACAGCCATCCAGACTTAGCTCTGACTCCAGGAAGGGACAGACTAATGGAAGAGCAAAGGGGTTAGAAACAGAGAGGAGGAACCTGCTCTTGGACTGGGGTTCCTGAGAAGTGGATGGAATATTGGACATGGCTTGGACTTATAAGAACTTAGAATAAAGACCCAGAGGATTTTAGAAACAGAAGTTCAAAGCTAGAGCCTATATAAGTGTGTGCGTGTATGTGTGTGTGGGGGGGGGGCATATACTGGGCGAGGGCGAGTAGAGACAAATCTTTTTCTTTGGGTCTATCCCTACTCCTGGTTTCTGCCTCTACCCTGGAGAAGAGGAGGGGTCTACAGGATCCACCCAGACACATTTTGACCAAGGACATAAGCATGCTGGTTCATCCCCAAACTTTTTCAGCATCCCCACTCCTATTCTAGCTAAAGTCACACACCCTGCTGATGATAGACTGAGGCTCAGGGAAATTGTGCCTCTCCTTCTGATTGAGGGTCCCCAGCTCCATCCAGCTACCAGGTTTGCTCAGGCGGTGGATCATTGGTAGTACGGCTGCCCCACAGGAAACCCTTCAGAGGACAGTGTGTTGATTTGGCTGCTTCTGAAGTCATCAGTTTCTTTGTGTCCTTCCTCTACCGGACCCCTGCCCTGCAGATGGAGAAACTGAGGCCCAGAAAGGGGTGGGGGCTTAGGACACTCAATGTTCTGCACTGCCATTCCGAAGCTCTTTGATCACAGATCTCTGCTTCTTCTGCCAGTGCCCTGGAATCCATGTGGGTCGTTCCACCTGCATTTATATTTCCTGGGGTAGAAGAGCCCCAGGCAGTTCTTGGAGACCAAGGCTACCCTGCTGCCTTTGCCCTCCCTTTCTCTTTACTGCCATCTCCCTGGGAGCCTGCAAAGCCAACCCAGAGGCTGTCTCTGGGCTTTTTTCTGTGTAGTGACACCCCACCACCCCACCCTACTGGAGAGCAGCAGTTGGTACCAACTGACATGGATATAGCAAGGCCGCCTCCTACCCCAGAGGTAGCAGTGGGGGTCGCCTTCCTCCCCATTCATTCTGCCCCCCTGGAGAACCCAAGTCTGGATTAGATGGAGCTTCTAATAGGCTGATGGTCACCGGTGGCGGGGTCCTGCTGTGGAGGGGGAGGCAAACAAAGTTAAGGATGTCCCTGGGTGTCGCCTTTTGGAGGAAAGCCCTGGAAGAGAGTTGCCTCGCTACTGGGAGATGGACACCTGGCAGCTACGTTCATTTCCCTGTCTCCCGCCCTGGAAGCTCACTCACCTTCGACTTCTCCTGTCCCCGGCTCGGCGGGACGAAGCCCGCCAGGAGCAGGGAGAGAAGGCAGGATGCCTGGAGGAGCCGGGCCATGGCGGGCCTGGGGGCGCGTCTCAGACTCGCCTCAGACGCTGTCTGATGCCCGATCGCCCTCGGTCTGAGGTGTCCGAAGCTCCAAGCCACCTTTCAAGCCCTCAGCGGTGGCCAATCCGCGGCCAGGTCGGGGTCCTAGTAACCAATCGCAGGGCGGCTAGAATTTCAGGGGCAAGTCGTGCCCGCCCTTCTCTCTCCCCCTCCCCAAGCCCTGGGCGACAGTGACATAAGCAAGTCTGGGCAGAGAGATGGGAGTGAGGTCCTTGTGAACGCAGGAGGCGGTCCTCTCCTGTTTGGGCTCCAAAGTGCGTGAGGAAGCAGGCAGAACATTCTCCTGATCAGCAAGGGCCAGAGGACTCAATAACACCCAAGAACCGAAGGGTAACTCGGTTCTGGGAAGTATTCTTAATCCTGAGGTTTTAAAAATTACCCTGTGATGGTCCTGCCCTGGATGTTGAGGATTTGAAATTTCAGCAAGATCTGAAGTCAGACCTTCAGAAACAGTTACTATATGTAGGTTTAGTACTTAAGAAACACTGTGGGTGTACTGGGATTTCCAGTGCACCCCCTCCTGGGTAAGGCGCGGGATGCCTCCCCTGGTTTGGGAGCAGAAAAAGCATTGTTCTCTGTGTAAGTTTTTGTTTTGTTTTGTTTTTTGACACATAAGAATTTTACCTACAGTTTTACATACCTGTAAGACTTGGGCACATAGCTTTTCCTGAGTCTCAGTTTCCCCACCTGTGTAATTATGGGCTTGGTTAATGATCTCTCAGGCCCTTCTGGCTCTGGCTGAATAATGAGTTTTCAGTGACAGATTTAGCCCAGAAATCCCTTGAGGGTAGGATCCATGATTCCCATCTGACCAGAGCCTGGTACTCAATAGATGTTTAATGTTTGCTTAGCTAATGGATTATTAAATGTGTTTCTCTGCTAGGAGATACTCATCATCGGGCCAGGCAGCGGTAGGTCATACTGTCTAGGTATGATCTTACCTACAGATAGGAGAATGGGTTAGAAGGGGTGATTCCCAAATCTTCTGAGTAACAGAGTAATGGGCAGCCATCAGTAGAGATTCCTGGGCCCAACTTCAATGGCCCAATGACAGCATTAGAATCTCTGGGAGGAGAGACTGAGACTCTTTCTTTAGACATGTTTCAGGGAGGATTCTGAGGCAGCCATCCTGGCCTGGCAGCCATCCTGGTCTTGATGGTATTAGTCCCAGGATTAGGAACCCTCTGGAAATCTCTTCTGACTAAGAAATGTCTTAATTATGATTCAAGAGCCAGAGGAAATTTGGAAGGTCTGTTTCTCATTCTTCAGGAAAACTTCCTTCCTCAAACCACAACATGTTGACATGTTGAAATGGAAGGAATCTTAGAGGCCAAGAAGTGTGTGTGTGTGTGTGTGTGTGTGTGTGTGTGTGTGTGTGTGTCACAGGGTGCTCTACCACTGAGCTACATCCCCAACCCTTTTAATTTTTTGAGATGGGTCTCTCACTAAGTGACTGAGGCTGGCCCAGAACTTGCAATCCTCCTGCCTCAGCTTTCCCTCAGTAGAATTAGAGGGGTGCACCACTGCACTCAACCAGGGAGTCTTTAGAAGATTTAAAGCCCAGAAGCATATGAACAGTGACTGACACAGAATAAATGCTCAAGCAATGTTATTTATTCAAATATTTCATTTCACTGAAGCCTAGAGATGGGGAACAACCTACCCAAGTTCCCACAGCAAATTGGTGGCAGAAAAGGAGCCAGAATCCAGGTCTCTAGATTCTAGTCTTGGATCTTCTCCATGATGTTCTGTGATTTTTTTTTTTTTTTTTTTTTGAGATTCATAGTTATCCAAAGATACAAACATCTGAGAACATATCGGTTTGTCAGAAATCCATTGTTCATTAGCACCAGTTGGCATCCAGTGACCCTAAGTGTGTGCCTCACACCTAACAGCATGAGAAATGTCGAAGAGATTTCAAGAAGCTACAGTCCTTGCCCTCGAAGGTATGGCCAGCAGAGCCCCCTATGGTGAGGCAAGTGAGGTACCTAGGGTCATGTAAGGGCTTGGCAGGACTTAAGAGGGAACATCACTTTAAGTTTTGCACCCTACGTTCCTCACTTGTCTGACCTGAGTCCTAGGCTAGTATTCAGTTTCTTTGGTGGATGGGTGGGGGACAAGAAGAATCCAGAGGCCTAAGGGGCTGCTCTAAGTTGCTGTAGAGCCACAGAGAAGTTACTTTCCTTTGTGAGGTCTCTTTTGGCCCACCTGTGAAACAAGGGTCTTTAACAATCTCTCAGCGGTGGCTTCTGTGACTTTTCAGTTCCAAAGGTCTAAGAAAAAAGCCTGTGCCACCCAAAAACCTAGAAGTCCTGAGAACATGGCGGTGAGGCGGGAGGCTGGGGTGTGGGCATGCCCTGGCGTCGAGGAGCCCCTTCTAGATTAGAGGAGGTCTGACACTGAGTCCCAGGGACTCATGTTTTGAAAGATGTTATTCTCCACCAGGCCGTTCTCAATTGCCCTGGGGTTAAAGTTCAAATTCCTTGGTGTTTCAGATAATGCCCTCAACGTTCATCCCCTTCTTCATGTTTTTCCAAAGCTCTTACCCTGCCTTCTGCAGCTGTACTGACCACTTAGCTCACATGCCCTTCTCTCACCTCCAGGTTTTGTCTATGCCTTTCCCTCTGCTTGGAACACCCAACCTACTTTCTCTTTAACTGGTTTTCTTTCCCCACTGTTCAGGTCTCTGCTTATGTCACTTTTTTTTTTTTTTTTCCTTTTTTTTAATATATATTTTTTTAGTTGTGGGTGGACACAATACCTTTATTTTATTTTTATGTGGCGCCGAGGATTGAACTCAGAGCCTCACATGTGCTAGGCAAGCGCTCTACCACTGAGTCACAACCCCAGTCCCTTAAGTCACTTCTTATTGGTAGAGTTTTGCTCGGTTCCCTGGCTTTACTCTAGTTCTTGGAGTTTTGGGCACTTTCTGTATATGGACCCTTTGTCCTTCTTTCTGTTATTTATTTTTTTTTTTTGTCTTGTGGTGCTGGGAGTTGAACCCAGGGCCCTGTTCATGCCAGGCAGACACTCTACCACTGAGCCACACCCCCAGTCCCCGCTTGTCATTCTTTATAATCATTTCTTGTTATCTGCTTTCTCCACTAAATTATAAGAACCACAAAGTCTTTATTTCCAGTACTTTGAGCAGGATTTGATATATATTAGCTGCTTGATAAACATTTATCAAATAAATTAATGTCAGTCAAAGCACTCTTTGACATATAAAATAAGCAGAGTTTCGGGCCAATGTGGGCTAACAATTTTGAGCCCACAAGACAGTCAGATTTCAGATGTTAGTAAGATTTAAGCCATGTGAATTGCTCTGAGTCACAGGAGAGTAGATGATTTACATTGGGCTTTTGGGAAGGGAGGGTGGAAACAGATACTGTGGAAAAACCATCAGCTAGTTTTGCTTTCAGTCTAAGAATGTGCTCTTCTGCATCCTGGATAATTGGGTACCCACCACCTCTTGGCCTTCTTTTCTTGAGAGATACATAAGGAACTCACTAACTATTTGCTTAGTGGGTAAACAGCAACAGAGATGACTAAACAGGTTTAAAAAATAAAAAGTGCTGATGAATTGTATCTCCAAGGAAGATAGAACATGAGTTAATAAACAAAAAGGGCTGTAAAAACCAAGACAATGAAAAGCAGCCCTGCTGATGCTGAGTAAGTACTTAGGTTCTGGACTCAGTCATGGGGTCAGTCAGCCCAATTGGCAAGTCCAGATGGAGGCAGCAGAAGGCAGACCCAGCCCCCAATGCTTTGCTGCTAACTTCAAACGGTGGCCTTGTTCTGCAATCAAGGAGGGATTGCAGAATCCAGGTAAGGCCCTGGAGCTTCTGGTTTCCTAAATGATTGGCAGATCCAATCTTAGAGTCTGAGAGAAGACAGACAGTCCGAGGGGTCCATCAAGGGGAGAGTGGGAGACTGGAGATTTCTTCTAAAACAAATGCCTTCCAAACTCTGAGCCTGTTTTCTCAACTATGGAGCAAGGAGGTGGACAAGTTGATTTCTAAGGGCCAAGATTTAAGATAATAAGGGTAACAACTAGCTTTCACCCAGCAGCCTATACATACCAGGTGCTGCCTTTGATTTATAAACTTTTTGGAAAATCCCTGCAACCTCATGAGATAGCTAACATTATTATCCTTATTTCACAGAGGAAGAAACTAATATATAGAGAGATTAGGTAATTTTGCATAAGGTCATGCAGTCCGTAAGTGGCAGAACCAGGATTGCGACCCAGAAAGCCCTTGCCACTAATCTCTAAGCCCAGTATAGTCCAACATGGCAGCCCTATGTGTGGCTACAGAGGTCTTTGGAAGTTAGCGTGTCCAAATTGATGTGTACTGTGAATTTTTAAAGACTTAGTACCAAAAAAGAAAGGTAAAATTATCTCAATAATCTTTTATATCAGATTTGACTTGTATTTTGTTGGACAGTGCTGGTTTGAGGGTTTGGTATAAGATTACAGTTGCCTCTGTGAAATCTAGGCTTATCCCCTGTTGAGAGTCCCCAGGGCCACCTCCAGGGTCAATGATTTACTCCAAGGACTCACAGAATTCAGCATAAAATCCTTCTGAGGCTATGATTTATTATAGCAAAAATTACAAAATCAGCAAAGGGAAAGTGTGTTTGGGACCAAGTCCAAAGGATGCCAGGCACAAGTTTCTAAGAGTTCCCTACCAGCTGAGTCAATCAGGATTGCTTAATTCCTCTAGCAAGGGAATGTGATAGCATGTCTAAAGTGCTGTCCACCAGGGACACTCATTAGAGTCTCAGTGCTCAGGATTGTTATTGTGGGATAGTCACATAGGCATTCTTACCTGAAGACATACCAAAACTTCAGTCTCCCAGAACAAAAGTAGGTGTTCAGCATTAGCTGAATTGTTTGTACAGTTCATCACAGTGAGCCACTCTTATTAATGATGGGATGATGGAAATCCTCTGGCAATAGAAGCATCCAAATGCCAACCAAGATCCAAATATAGCAGGTCTTTCTTAGGGATTTCAGTCTCAGTCCTACTATGTTAACTCTTTTCTGTAAATCTCCTAATTAAATCTCAGTAGGACCTTGTCTGTCAACTACTAGGTTTGTTGAGTTGACCTGAAGTGGAGTTGTCTTAGACCATTTGGGCTACTATAACAAAACAGCACATAGCTAGGCATGGTGGCACATGCTTTTCCAGCAACTTAAGAGGTTGAGGCAAGAGGATTGTAAATTCGAGGTCAGCCTCAGCAACATAATGAGGGCTTAAAAACTTAGTGAGACTCTGTCTCAAAGTAAAAAGGGTTGGGAATGTAGTTCAGTGATAAAGCACCCCTGGGTTCAATCCGCAGCACTACAAACTAAAAACAAACAAAAAACAACATATAAACTAGATGGCATATAAACAACAGAAACTTAATTCTGAATTATTGGGTCTCTTTCATAAAGGTACTAATCTCTTTTGTGAGAGTTCCATCCTCATAACTTAATCACTTTCCAAAAACCCTGCTTCTGCCGGGCGTGGTGGCGCACACCAGTAATCCCAGTGGCCCGAGAAGCTGTGACAGGAGCTTTGTGAGTTCAAAGCCAGCCTCGGCAACTTAGTGAGGCCCTAGGCAACTCAGTGAGACCCTGTCTCTAAATAAAATATATTTTTAAAAAGGCTGGGTTTGTGGCTCAGTGGTTAAGCACCCCTGGGTTCAACCCCTGGTACCAAAAAACAATCAAAAAAATGAAAACCCCCCCTTCTTAATACCATTGCCGAAGGGGTTAGGATTTGAACATATGGATTTTGGAGGATCACAGACATACAGACCGTAGCAGGATTTAGTGAGTTCCACCTCCTGCAGAGCCCGCGCGGGAGGAGAGTTATAAAAGGGAGGCATCCCTAAGACCACCTCATTCACCTTCACATCTGAGGAGCTGAGGCTCTGAGTGCTTTTTCCAGGGCCCCTCGGCAAATGCAAGTATCTATAAAAATGACATCTCAGCTGGGTACAGTTCCCCGCTTTCAGCCAAAATGTCCCTCTGCTTCTCTTAGATGTCCTATGGACCTGAACCTGACATATATCCCTGTCCTCAGTTCTTAGTGGTGGAGAGTCCTACCTGTGTCTTTGCTAGCCGCTCTGTCTACCCCTCAGCCATGCTAGGTTAGGTTCAGCTGGGTGAGCAGAGTGCTGTACTGGCAATAACAACCTTTCGTAAAGAATCACTAAGCAGTAAACAAGTACTCGCTGTGGGTTACCTACCAATGCACAAAAACAATGAGGACTAGAGGGAAATAATACATCCAGAGCAGAACACCCAGAGGGCATGAGTAGTTTATCACACCACCTGCCTTTCTCTCAACCTGACCACACTAACAAATGACTAGTCCACCTCATTCTTATTCCTGCCCTGACTCAGAGGGTCCTGGCAAGGGAACTTGTGAGGTATACCTGGAAAGCTCTGGACTGCAAATGCAGAGTACTGATCCTGTCTCAGTATGTGCCCTACACCAGTCCCTTCTCCATAAGCCTTGGAAACATCCCCACCCCAATGACTGTGAAATAAGGAAATTGGATTTCTTCCCCTCACCCCATACTGGGGATTAAACCCAGAGCCCTTAACCACTGAACCACAGTCCCAGCCTTTTTTATTTTTTATTTTGAGACAGGGTCTTGCTAAGTTGCTTAGGACCTCACTAAATTGCTTAGGACCTCACTAAATTGCTGAGGCTGGCCTTGAACTTGCAATCTTCCTGCCTCAGCCTCCTGAGCCTCTGATTATAGACATGCACCACTGTGCGCAGCAAGGGTAATTAGTTTCTAAGGTTTTGTTTTATACCAGTTAGTATATGAATGTTCAGTTTCTCATGAGCTGATCCCAGGAGAGGAGTCCTCAGGGCAAATCGGTGGTGGCTAGAGGGTCTTCCCAAGGATGGATGGGGTGGATGCTAAGGGTAGACTGTGGGTAATTCATATTATCTCCTCTGTAGCTCTGGCTCCTCTCAAATGGCTATTTGAGTTTTAAATGAGGTAGACCAGTTAATTCAGAGTCTGCATTTTACTATCCCTGTTCCCCTCCCTTTTGGGATGAAGGGGTTTGGATCTGATGCCTTTAGTCCCTTTTTTCAGACACCCTCTACCACCACCTGGCTGGGTACCTGTGAAAGAATGGACATTTTTTTAAACTGTCTGTTTTATCTCAACTCCCTAAGGTCTCCCTCCCAGTGATGGGAACAAAGCCCTTAAAGCTATTCCAGGAAACAGCCCCAAACAGAGAGTAAAAGGGTAAATTGAGCAAGATAGTGCTCAGACAGTTAAGATATATAGGATATAATATTACCAGAAACTGTTGACCAGAATCTACGCCCTGTTGTAAATCATTGTGAAACATGTTGTATGTTATCAGCAAACCCAGACCCCCTTTGGAATTTCCCGGCGGCTTTGTTCCCCTTTTCCCTTCTGTGTGCGACCCCTCCCGATGTGTGGTTTCTGCCTTTATAAACTTGTAAGATTTTCTGCTAGGGACTCGACTCCTCAACTCCTGCGTGAGTCACGAGTTTGGTCCCAGTGACGCCTCCTGCGGTTGATTGGGGTTGCCGTCGATCCATGGGACAGAGTTAGGGTCTCCTTTTTGGGGGTCTTACACCTGTAGCTCAAGTTCCTGGGACATGACCTTCTCCAGCCATGGTTTCTGCCTAGTCTGCCCAGTAAGCCTTTTAGAAGGCTCTGATAGCGTGTTAGAACCAAAAGTCACTGGAAATATGAGCTCCAGAAAGGACTAGGGAATTGTTATTTTCTTTTCCTTCCAATTCATTCCTTGTGTCCAAAGTCATGTCTTGTTAATGACTTTCCCTCATTTTGTTGAGCACTCAAACTTACTAAATTAAGTATTAATTAATTCAACAGGCATTATTAAGCACCTACTATGTGCTATGCGCTGTGGTGGCTGCTCAGGATCCAGCAAATCAGAGTAAACAAGCCTGGCGTTCTGTCTGGTGGGAGGAGATGTAAAAGCCAACTGGCTGGGCAGGGCGGTGGATGCTCTGCCCAGGGAGGAATCAGTGGCAGCAGGGGTGGCTTCCTCGTGGAGGTGACAAGTGAGTTGGGAAAGAGTGGGAGGAGTTAGCTGGAAGTGAGAGACGAACAAGGTAGAGAGAGTGTGATTGGGGCTGAAGGAGACACTGGAACAAAGACTGCTTGGCTCCTTCTAACTCTGACATCCCATGTTCTGTGTGGCTGGAACAGAGTTCAAGGTGAAAAGTCAGAAGAAGTAAGGCTGGAGAAGTAAAGGGCAGTTGGGGATGGAGTTTGTTGGTCTTGGAGTTTTGTCTGGAGGATGACAGACAGAGTCTCCCATCCTATCACTTTGTTTTGTTATTCTTTTATCGCTTTTCCTGGTTTTAAATGATCTCGTGCAGTTATGTTCTCTATTTGTGACCTATTTCATTCTCTTCCCAGTTAGCATGTGAGCAGCATGAGTCTCATCCTCTGCCACAACCCAGCCCCTGAGGGAACCAGGCACACAGATGAGACTCAGTGAATAGTTGTTGAATAATGAATAAGTGAACGAGAAAAACAAAGGAGGATTTTGATTTGGGGATGTCTCTTGTGCCTTGTCCTTTGTCTTTGTTCAGGGATAAGCCTCCTCCCCCAACTTTCTCAGAGAGATGTGGCTCAGAAAATGAACTTCAGGAAGTGAAGTGCAAGTGAGGATCAGAAATAGGCTGGGGAACAGCGTCTGGGTGAACTGAGCCTGAGGCTGGATGCCTGAAGAGCTCTAGACATTAAGTTCCTTTTCTAAGGTGTTTGTGGTTCATGGTTCCTGGTCCTCACTCTGATCCCCAAAATTCTGTGAGATATCTGGGGCAAAATCCGTTCTTACATTTCTCAGGCTTTAGTGTATAGAGATTGTCAGCCAGAAGGAACCTCAGAGATGATCTGGTTCCTTTGACTCCAAGTGTGATCCTCAGACCTGGGGCCTCGGCACGGGTGGGAGCCAGTCAGAAATACAGAATCTCAGGTCCTTCTCCAGATCCTCTGAGAACCAGAATCTGCCTTTTAGCAAGATCCTCAGGCGACTTGGAACTTGATTCAAGCCAAGAAACATTGATCTTTCAATATACAGCTGGGGAAACTGAGCCCCAGAGAAGACGGTCATGTGGGGAATAAATAACACAGATGGTTCTGGAACCTAGGGCTTATTTTTCTTCAAATCCCAGGTGAAATAAGACTCATTCTGACTGAGCTCTGACTCTGCAGTTTAAAGTTGGAAATGCTTCAACAGCTTCCAGAATCCTGGCTTTGTGACTGCACATTCCTTGGCCTCCACTGACAGACAGTTCCAGCTGCCTGCCCTGCTCCCAAATGCTTTCTTCTTCTCTTTTTCCTGTACTGGGGATTGAACCCAGGGTCCCACAGGTGCTACCAAACTCTACCACTGAGCTATGTTCTGGCTCTTTTTTATTTTATATTGAGACTGTTGTGCCCAGCGGCTCGAGACCCCACAAAGACCACCAGAGACCATGATCAATGCAAGCAACAAAGAGTCATTTATTAGCAAGCTCGAGCCTGGTCCTCTGCGCACTCGGTAACCCGGTGACGC
This sequence comes from Sciurus vulgaris, assembly GCF_902686455.1. Taxonomy (NCBI): domain Eukaryota; kingdom Metazoa; phylum Chordata; class Mammalia; order Rodentia; family Sciuridae; genus Sciurus; species Sciurus vulgaris. The sequence goes on from NC_136466.1 coordinate 29,780,432, forward strand.
TAAGAGGCCCTGAGCCTTTGTTCAGCAGGCTTTTATAATGAAAGGCAAACAGTTTTACAGTGTTCTTTTTAATTGGTTAACATTTGAACAGCTAAACATTAGTCCTCCTCTGGTTGAGTCCTGCCAATCTATTTGATTCTCATTGGGTCCTGCCAGAACTGAACGGTCCTAGAGGAAGAAGGGAGGAGGGAAGGGGTGAACTGTGCAGGAGATGAGTCGGAGTTAGGCCCCCCTGTCCTTGATAGTTAAGGTTTCTAGGCAGCTGCACATTTCTCAACCTTGATAAGCACGGGGGCCCAGCAGTCCTGCTTGTGCTGTATTGGCTTTTGAGGGTGCAGTCGCAACTGCCTGCATCCTGGCGATGAAGACAGCTAGCTGCACAGAGATCACCCTGTTCTCAACCAGACAGGTTCTGGTCTTGGTCCTCTTGCCATGCCCTCTCTGTAGGTGTGTGCCTCTATACCTGACTGTCCCTGTTCTCTTTTTTTTTTGTACCAGGGATTGAGCCCAGGGGCACTTTATCACTGAGTTAAGTTCCAGCTCTTTTTATGTTTTATTTTGAGACAGGGTCTCACAAAGTTGAGACCATTCTCGCTAGGTTGCTTAGGGCCTCATTAAGTTGCTTGAGGCTGGCTTTGAACTTTCAATCCTCTTGCTTCCTGAGCCGCTGGGATTACAGGAGTGCACCCTCAGACCCAGTCCTGTTCCCCAATTTTGATCATTTCCCAGTTGGGCTCTAATTCTGGCTTTGCTATCTACTAATTGGCTTTTTTTTTTTTTTTTTTTTTTTTTTTTTTTTTTTTTTTTGTACTGGGGATTGAACACAGGATTGCTTTACCACTGAGCCACATCCCTAGCCCTTTTTATTTTTTATTTCAAAACAGGATCTTGCTAAATTGCTTAGGATCTTGCTAAACTGCTGAGGCTGGCCTCAAAATTTTCAATCCTCTGACTCAGTCTCCCAAGTTGCTAGGATTATAGGTGTGTGCCACCATACCTGGTTTAATTGACTGTTGACCTCAGGTAAATAGCTCTTCTCTCTAGGCCTACTTTCCCTGTCTGCGAGATGAGACCACTCTGCCTCATGGGATTATTGTGAGGATTAAAGGAAAAAATCTCTCACACTCAACTAATAGTAAGTAACAGCATGTTCATGCTTGGTATGAGCAGAGACTCTGCCAACTACATGGTATTTGATTCCCACCACGTCCATGTTTTAGATGAGGAGAATGAAGCACAAGAGGTCAAGCAAATGGCCTAACTCACCCACCTGGTTTCTCTCTTGGGACTACTTGCCATGTGGCCCATTTGTTGAGAATATGACAGATTATACAAGCTCCTTCCACTTCTGCTTCCTAACTGATCCCAGAGTCAGCTCTGTGGCTCTGACCTATTACCCTCAGCCATCAAATGACAATTCTGAGGACCCAACCAAGATGTGGGTGATGGGAGTAGATTTTCTGATGTCTCCTCAGTACTCTCTACAGTGACTCCACCCATTTGCAAACTACTCCAGATGAAATAGTCTTGAAACAGAATCTGTACAGGTGTAAGAAATTATGTTACTCTTTCCTCCTATTCCCCTTTTTTGTTGGGGGGATGATAATTGGGGTTAAATGCAAGGGTACTTAACCACCGAGCTACAGCCCCAGTTCTTTTTATTTTATTTTTTTAAATTTTGAGACAGGGTCTCACTAAGTTTCTTAGGGCCTTGCTAAATTATTGAGGTTGGTTTCAAACTTGCAATCCTCCTGCCTCAGCTTCCCAAATTGCTGGGATCACAGGCATGCATCACCACATCCAGTTCCTCAGTGCCTTCTCTTCTTTAACAAGATATCTCTCTCTCTCTCTCTCTCTCTTTTTCTCTCTTTCTTACCCTGCACACAGACACTCTGCTTGTTCACTTATTAAAATCTCTTGCATGAGTTCCCATGTCCAGAGTGGTTTCTGGGTGCTTTCAGCATTGACTATAGTCAGGCCCTGGGCTGGAATCAGAGTATATGGTCCCTCAATATAACAGATGTGGTTCCTGCTTCCCTGTAAGGAAATCCCACGAAACTAGGCGGGACACAGGAAATCATATAAGGGAATTTATTAAGCAAACAGAGTGTCTCCCTGCAGGGTAAGAGAGAAAATGAGAGGAAAAGAAAAAGGAAAGAGAAAGGGCGCGTGCTAGAGAGAGTGGAAAGCGAGGAGGAAAAGCAAGTGTGTAGGAGAGAGAAGCAAGAAGGGAAAGATGGTGGTTGAATTCCGCTGGGCTAACAGGGGACCAATATCGGAGAAGGATACTTGCAAGCTGATTGATGAACCAATAGCTAGCTAGGATGTTCACAGATTGACAAGTGGTTGGGAGGCGGGAAAATGGCTGCACCAGAAAGGGTGGGGAGAGCAGCTTTATACGTTACAATCCCTATATTTCTCAAAGTACATTAAATTGGGAGAGTCATACCAACTTTACCTTTTTAAGAGGAAAAAGTTCTTTTTTACCTCTTTTGGGGGATGGGAGACTGGGAATTGAAACCAGGATCACTTTACCACTGAGCTACATCCCTAGTCCTATTTATTTATTTATTTATTTATTTATTTATTTATTTATATTTTGAGACAGGATCTTGCTAAATTGTCCAGGATGGTCTTGAATTTGCAATCTTCTTGCCTCAGCCTCTTGAGTTACTGGGATTACACACCAGTAAAGATTTTAAAGATCTTTTAAAGTCTTAAAGATCTTTTCTTTCTTTCTTTTCTTTTCTTTTTTTTTTGAATACTGGGGATTGAATCCAGGGGTGCTTAACCTCTGAGTCACATCTCCAGCCCTTTTTATATTTTGAGACAGGATCTCACTAAATTGCTTACAAGCTTGCTAAGTTGCTGAGGTTGATCTCAAACTTCTGAAGATCTTCATTGGCATTGCTTTCTACTCTAGAATCAGAAAACACACCATCAAATAGAATAGATGTTCCAAAGAACCAAGCAAAGAACAGAGAAAGACTGAAGAAAGCAGAAACAAAGAACAAAAAGCGAATTGGTGTTTCAAAGTTACTTTCCTTGTAAGGAGGGGACAGGGAGCAGAACAATTAAAAAAAAAACAAATAACTGATTAACATCAGGTCACTTCAGTTTACCTTTTATTGTGTAAGAATTAAGGCAGAGGGAACTTCAATACCACGCCAAGTGAACTAGCATGTTTGGGAATTTGACCATTATCTCTCTCATGATTTCTTGGAAGGTCAGATGACAATTTAGCTTCAGTTCAGTACTCTATCCTGCTGCAACCCAGTTCAGGAACCTAGTCTAAAACAATGACCTGTAATTTTATGGACAACCCTGTCCTTTCCCTCTGTTCATGTTCCTCCCGTCCAAATCAAGGCAAGGCCCTGGCTGAACTCTGAGAAGACCAGGGCAGACAGACAAAAATTTCACCCCTGTCTCTAAGCTCTGGAACTTCCAAGAATAGCCACTGCTTCCCCCGAGATGATGGGGACAGATGGTTTGGAGGCAGGGCCCTTGGAAAAAAAGGACCTGCTCTCCCTCAGGATCATGATTTGTGGGCCAGGGTAGAAAGGGTTGGAAAGATGAGTGGAAGCCCAGGCTGATCCACAGTTATTATCTGCTTGGCCAGCTAAGCCAAAATCCTTGTTTCTGGCTTGTGGGCTCAAGCCTGAAGGTACAGTGGGAAACATTTAAAGAGGGTTGCATGAGAACCTTGGTGTTGGCATTAGAGACACTTAGATTCCAATCCCCCCGGTTCTTTCCCTTTCTAGTTGTTTCACCTTGGACAAGGCATCTGTTCTCATCTGGAAAAAGGGGATTCTGCATGGACTGAGATAATGCATGTGGAAGCATTTGGTGCACTGCTTAGGATACAGTCCCTCCTCATTAGACAGTCATGATTACTTCCAGTGTCAGCAATGAGCCCAGTATCTTGGCCATGGGGCTGGTCTGAATCAAGAATCCTAGAGGGCATGAAACCTGGGACTCTACCTCTCAGCATCCTAACAACTCTGGCAGCCCTTCCAATTGTCCCCTTTCCATCACTCCTGCTCCAAACGTCACTGTCTTCAGTTCTACTGTCTTTGAAGCTCTGCCACCTCAGACGAATCCCATGGTCTCTCTGGTCCTTCCTGTTCTTTCTGCATCAAGAGGAGTTGGACCAGCTGACTTCTAAGGGCTTCATCTGGCTTTGAAATCTCCTTGGTTCAATCAAAAACTTTGTGTTCAGGATTCTGTACTGTTTTCATCTGAAAGTCAGCAAAAAGGGAGAATGAGAGATTCGAGGACTTTAGAATAAATATCCCTAGATAATATCCAGCTTCCCCACATACACACATATGCTAATTCTATCTATTTACACCTGATAGCTAAGATTGAATACTACTGTCGGCAAAGAGCTAGACAAACTCATTTCTTTAATTCTCAAAACAACCCAATAAGGCCAATATACTATAAATTGCATTTTACATAAGGAAACTGAGGCATAGAGGGCTTAAGTAATCCAAACTGGAGCAGGGTGCCATGTCGCACGCCTGTAATCCCAGCAGCTCAGGAGGCTGAGGCAGGAGGATCTCAAATTCGAAGCCACACTCAGCAACTTAGCCTGGCCCTAGGCAACACAGTGAGACCTTGTCTCAAAATAAAAAATAAAAAAGGCTGAGAATATGGCTTAATGGCTAAGCACCTCTGGGATCAATCCCTGGTACCAAAAAAAGAGAAAAGAAGAAAAAAAAAAAGTATTCTGGGCTGGTAAGTGGTGGAGATGGAGGTTCATCTCAGACAGTCTGGCTCCAGGGCTTGCGTTTCTGTACTTCTCCACTTCTAACCACACTTCACTGAAGCCCAGGGAGCGAAGGGGACTTGCCCAAAGTCACGCAGTCATTTACATAAGGATCCCTGATCATTCAGCCATCCAAAGAACCAGACCAAAGGGCCAAAATAAACCAAACGGTAAGATGTCATGGCCTCTCCCAGTCTATAGCCTCCTCCACCCCCTAAATCCTGGGGGGCCGTTCAGTAAAAGCAGAGATGCTTAGGGTGTGGCCTTGTGGGGAAGTCACAAGGCCAGCCTGGTGATCAACGCTCCTCAGAATGGAGCCTGGCTCATTTGTCCATCTTTTTGTCCACGAATCAGAAGCCCAGGGAGAAAGTCCCAAGTGGCCAAAGTGGATGGAGACAGGGTTAGAGCAGGAAAGTGGAGAGAAGAGGGCAGCAGCCTGGATTAGGGGAAGGGGTAGAGCAGAGGGTGAAAAGGAACATGAATACGATGTTCACTGCAGGTGCCAAACCCACTGCCAAGGATTTTCCCTTACATCCCGCACGGAGGGCACCAGCATTGCCTCCATTTGACAAGAGATGAAACTGAGGCCCTAAGGAATAAATGGTCCACCCAAAGTTAGCAGGTGTGTCTACTGTGCAAACATCCTCTTCCACTAGAGAAAACAGAGAAGGACTGCCAGGAGAACAGGAGACAGGAAAAGAAAGTGGGAGAAAGAAGGAAGGAAGCAGGGGCCTTGGCTCTCTGCCCCAGCAAGGGCAGCGGGCCCAGAGTCGTCCTCCCATCCCGGGAGGCTCAGGGGGGAATGTTTATGAGAAACCCCAGCCTTCAGAAGGAGCTTGACCTCACAGCATGCTGGTTCCTGCCCCGTGACTGCCCTTGGCTATAAACAGCCTGTTTATTAACCCCAGGAAATTGGCTCCTCTGCCACTTAGGGTTATCTCCTGGGTTGGGGGCAGGGGGTGCCTGGCCAAGAATTTCCCAAACTGGGCGAGTGGCTGCTAGGAACCTGTGATCCTTAAAAAGCTGAACCAAAGTGGGCCACAGAGAGCACGCATCCTGCCCACCCCCGCCCTTGCAGACTGGCTCAAGCCTGCATAATAGAGATGAATGGGTCCCAAAAGCCAGAGTTGGCCACTTTAAGGGATTGTGAAATTTGACTGACTCATCTCATCATTTTTTCTAATGACCCCTGTCATTAGAGCGCTGTGGTGAAATTCAGTGGAAGAATGTTTATACAAGCATTTGGTAAATCGGACCCTCACGTACCCAGGAAGTCCTTCCCTGGCCCAACCCATCAGTCCCTCTATCCCACAATCAGTCATTAGAACAACCTCCCACAGGAGACACGCACATAGCCATCTACCACGTGCTTAGAACCATTCATCAGTTTATGTGACATTAGGTCACTCGACCACTCTAAGTCTGGCTGTGAAGTACCTACTGGGGTTGCGGGAAAAATGAGCTGAGATACTTTCTATGAGGTGGGCACAGTGTCAGACATCTCTGTGTGCTCAATCAGTACGAGTTACCTCTATTTGGGGTGTCCCTTGAGAAATTCCATAAACTGGGCGTGGTAGTGCACACCTGTAATCCCAGTGGCTCAGGAGGCTGAGGCAGGAAGATCACGAGTTCAAAGCCAGCCTCAGCAACATTCCAGGCATCTCAGGGAGACTCTGTCTCTAAATAAAATATTAAAAAGGCCTGGGGATGTGGCTATGGTAAAGCCCCCCCCCCCCAGTTCAATCCCCAGCAACACACACGCGCGCACACACACACACACACACAAACACACAGACCTAGGGTGAGCTGTTCATTTTATGCTTGGGTTTGATGAAGCAAGGTCAGCCATGTAGAAATAAGATTGGATAAAGAGGGCAGGAGCTAATGTTAACAGACTAAGTCGGGAACCTAATAAGCCTACTCAGATTCCTTGGACAGCACCCCTTCCTCCTGGATATGGGGCAGGACCCCTTCTGAAATGGGGGTTTTATGATGTGCTGGCAAAGTATGATGTCTCTGCCAAAGTCAGAGAATTCCTTTATGGTCAGCTCCAAGACAGAAAGGCAGGGACTTTATAGCTTGCTTTGGGGAAGGGGGTTCTAATTTCTACCACTTGCCTTGAGGGAAAGAAAGTGGAGCCCAAGGCAGGAGGACCGGAGGAGGCCAGGGAGAAACTTCACTTCTGAGGCCTTCATTTGGGGTATCACTTTCTAAACCCCAACCCGCCCACGGCAATGCTCTTTTTCTTTTTAACTTTATTTTATTTAATTTTGTATGTGGTGCTGAGGATGGAACCCAGTGCCTCAGGCGTGCTCCGCAAGCGCCCCACCACTGAGCCACAACCCCAGCCCCAGCAATGCTCTTCAATGTCATCTGGAATGGGAATTTTTTTGAATGGCAGAAAAGGGAGGAGGCAGGAATTTGCTGAGGCAAGAGCAGCTTGAAGGACAGGAATGGAAACACTAGGAACAGCACTGTGGAATTTCTGGGAAAGGGAAGGCGTGTTCAAACACAAGGATTGGATGAAAAGTCTTAGAATATTTACAACCCAGAGAAGAGAACAAACACCAGCTGGTTCCAAGGCAAGTGGTGGGACGTGGTGACCTTTCAAGGACACAGGAGTGTGTGGCTCTAATTGAAAGGTGTTGAAAACCAACTGAGCTCGCAGGACTCATCCTGCTGGCTGCCATCTCTGCAGGGTGGCTGAGTGCAGCCCCCTCCACTTTGCATTCCAGAAACTTCCCCCAGTATTCCCAATAATACTGCCCTACGCAGAGTCTTGGGATATGTCCCTGTCTTTTCCATTCTTTCTTCTTCTCATTCAACCTTTTTAAAAAGAGTTCGAGAATACAAATTTTTATTTGGATTAGTAATATATAATTACATTCTTGCAAAATTAAAAATTTGACAACTATGGTTAAAATCCCATTTAACCCCTTCTTCTCTACATTTTTGTCACAATTCTTCTCTAGCATAGCTAGTAATATGCTTATTTTTCTTGAATTTTCTCTATTTCTGCACACACATCATTTAAAATATATGCAACAACATTTTTTGTCGTTTATTCGTAAGTAGAAGGATACATTATTATTGTATTAGAGCCTGCTTTTCTTACCCACTCTACATATTGGAGATCTAAATCTGATCAGGTCAAACCCTTTAGCCTTCTTAATTTGTAACCACTGTTTTTCATTTGTTTGTTTGTTTGTTTTGGGTTTGTTTGTTTTGGTACTAAGGATGCTGAGCTATGTCCCCAGCCCTTTTTTATTTTATTTTTTAAATGTTTTCTTTTGAGGCAGAGTCTCACTAAGTTGCTAAGAGCCTCACTAAATTGCTGAGGCTGGCCTTGAATGTGCAATCCTCTCGCCTCAGCCTCCCAAGTCGCTGGGATTCCAGGTGTACACCACCATGCCTGACTCCTTCCTATGCTTTTTTGCGCATAAGTGATCTTGTGTCTTTAGGACAAAAACCAGAAGTGGAATTCCAGGTAATGAGTGTCCATGCATCCCCTGAAGAATCCAAAGCAGAGACTCCAGACAGTTCCCTGGGTGATTTCTTCAGCGTCTCAGGCACCATGTCTAAATTGCCAACTCCTGATTTCCAACTCCACACTGAACATCACTCACACATCCCTTGGGTCCTTCTACCTTATATAAGAAAGGCAAATCTTCCTCTTCCCAGGCCCAGTCCCTCTCCTGATGGACACACTCACATTCTCCCAAACGTGGAACCCTTAATCACAGTTTTCTCCTCTCCCTTCCCCAACATCTCTGAGATGCCAGATCTTGTGGATTTTATCTGGGTAGTGTCTTTTGGTTCTCATTCCTTCTCTAGTTATCTTGGCAGGATTATTTTAACAACCCCTTAACTAGGCTCCTTGTCCCCTTACACAATGCACCAAATTAATGTTTGCAAAACACATGACATCATTCTTTTTGGTTTGTTCCCTCCTGAAAACAAAATACAGTAGAATCTTCTGGGCTTGCTATTCCCGGACTTCTCCATTCTCCATCGGGTTGTTTTCTCCCTCTGGTTTTAGCCCTTCAGATTCCTTCTCCCTCACCCTCCAGGCACAGCTGCCATTCCCAAACATGCCTGTATTTCTTGCCTGCCAGGCTATACTTCCTCTCTCTCTCTCTCTCTCTCTCTCTTTCTCTCTCTCTCTCTCTCTCTCTCTCTCTCTCTCTCGTACTGGGAATTAAACCCAAGGGCACTTAACAACTGAATCACATCCCTAGTTCTTCCTTCCTTCCTTCCTTCCTTCCTTCCTTCCTCCCTCCCTCCCTCCCTCCCTCCCTCCCTTCCTTCCTTCCTTCCTTCAGACAGTGTCTCACTAAGTTGCTTAGGGCCTCCTGAAGTTCCTGAGACCTTTCTTACAATAGGTAGAAGGACCCAAGCTTGCAATCCTCCTGTCTCAGCCTCTCGAGTCATCAGACTCTTGTTTCCTTTCTTAGAAGTCTCTTCCAGCCCTGCCTGTTGAAAATACACCAACCTTTCGAAGGCCTTCCAAACCCACATTAAAGAGCCAGACACAGGTTCTGGTGTTCTGCCACGAGTGTTCAACCTCTCTGACCAGCAGTTTTCTTCTCTGTAAAAAAGAGTGTAACACCTTCCAGGTCTATGAGGAAGTTTTAATGAGATGCATGTGAAACTCCTAGCATAACATCTGTGGCAGAGTAACACTAAATACAAATCCTATTGTACCTCTTTCACAAAACCACACTCAGCCTCACTTTCAGAGTGAATCTCCTGCCTTCCTGGCCCTCCTTTCTATTATGGTATTTAGCCATTCCATTATTTATGAATAAATCTGTTTTCACACCTGGGGGGGCAGGGATCCCTTATCTAATTCTGCATGCCTCGTAGGATCCCCCACGCAGTGCCTAGAATTGAACCAAATGCAGGCAGAGTGTTGAACGACAGTCAGTTTATTCAGTGTCCCATGGAAGCAGTAGAGTCAGTGATCCAGAGTCAGAAGACAGCTTCATTGTCCACCTTAGCATACACGGCTTGGTGAGAATCTGCACAAAATACTTTACCCCACCCATTTTCATATCTGTGTAATTGGGATAATGCGAACATTGATTTGTATTAAGGTTGAGGCGAGCTTATGAACATGAACTTTCTTTTCTTTTTCGGTACTGGGGATTGAGCCCAGGGCCTCACACATGCTAGGCAAGCACCATATCATTGAGTTGCACTCCCAGCTCTTTTATAAAACTTGTATTTTGAGATAGGATCTTGCTGAATTGCCCGTGCTGGTCTGGAACTTGTGATCCTCCTGTCTCAGCCTCTAGAATAGCTGGGATTTCAGACTGAGGGTGTCCAGTCTGAATGGACGTTCTAAATTTTTTTTTTTTTTTTTTTAAATCTTAGCACAGTTGCTTGGTTCCCCCTTGTGGATAAAATTCAAATTGTCGGTTAATCTAGTAGCCAGTGATTTGGCATTTTTTTATATTACTGAAAAATTGAAAACAAATTAGGCCCCAAATGAGTTTGGCTAAATAGATTACAGTACCACCTCACAAGGTAATATAATTGTACCATTTGAATATAACGAAATGAATGTCTGTGCTGTATTGTTAAGTAAAATCCTAATTATAAATATGTAGGCTTACACTTCATTTCTCTAAATAACTTGAAAAATGTGAAAGGAAGGTAACACTAAATATCCTCCTCCACCTCTTCTTCTTCCTCTTCTTCTTCTTCTGAATGAATCCAAGTGAATTGTACCACTGAGCTGCATCCCAGTCCTTTGTATATTTTATTTTCAGATTGTGGTCTTGCTTAATTGCCCAGTCTAGCCTCAAATTTGTGATCCTGCTGCCTCAGCCTCCTAAGTTACTGGGATTACAGGTATGTGCCACGGTGCCCAGATCGCTTTCTTCTTTATAGCTGTATATCTGAGTTTTAAACAATGAGCATGTAGTAATGCTATTAGAAAAATATAGCTCGTTTACACTAGGCGTGGTGGTACATACCTGTAATCTCAGTTACTTAAAAAGCTGAAGCAGAAGGATCACAAGTTTGAGACCAGCCTGAGCAACTTAGTGAGACCCTGTCTCAAAATAAAAAATAGGAGTAAGAACTGGGGATGTAGCAGTTGTTAGAGCACCACTGAGTTCAATCCCCAGTACCAACAAAGAAAGAAAGGTCTCCTTTAATTTAGGAAGAACCTACCAAACAAGAAAGCCCTTGTTAAAAGTTGGGACAGACCGATCTGAGTTGACAGGAAGCTTCAGCAGTCATCTCTCTGTGCCTTACACCTGCTCTGGACGGAGAACCCTGAATTGGGAGAAAGTAGAACATAGCGAATATGGCAGTCCCTCCTTGTCTACAGGAGATATTTAAGAAAGGCTGAGTAGGTACTGAACCAAATGTGGGTCCCTTACCTGCTGCCTCCTTCAGGAACATTCCCAACACTGGACCCAAGAGACTCTGTCCCCTGGGCTCCACTAATGCTCATACACCTGGCTCTTCGCGTTTGAGTCCTTCCACTAGTTTCCTTTTTTTTTTTTTTTTTTTTTTTTTAACCAGGGACTGAACCCAGGAGCACTTAACAGTGAGCCACATCCCTAGCCCTTTTTATGTTTTATTTTGAGACAGGGTCTCACTAAGTTGCTTAGCGCCTCACTAAATTGCTGAAGTCGGCCTTGAACTTGTGATACTCCTGCCTCAGCCTCCCAAGCTGCTGGGATTACAGGTGTGTGCCACCAGGCCTGACTCTTCCCCTAGTTTTAGACTGGGAGCCCTGGACCACAAAGGTAGTTTAACATCCTTTGATGTCTCCAGAGAGGTTAGGACTTAGAGCTGCCTCACCAAGAACCGTGGGTACAGGGCTCCTGCTGGCCTGCTTCTCAGAATGCTCCCAGGACACCAGCCCAGATCCTTTCCAGAAGCACCCCTTATTCACGGGTGTATTCTCTGCAGTTTCAATTATCCATGGTCAACCATGGTCCAAAAATATTAAATGGAAAATGCCAAAAGAAAATTCATAAGTTTTAAACAACTTTAATGGCAGCATAGATATAATTGTTTAATTTTACTATTAGTTATTGTTACTAGTCTCAACACTGCTGAACTATATACAAATAAATAAGATGGCAAATTTTGTTATGTGAATTTTACCACAAATTTTTTAAAAACTTAAAAAATAAAAACAAAGGTAATATAATCTCATTTTCCTGATGATATATGATAATTATGTAAGATGTTAGCATTGGGAGAAGGTGGAGGATGGATACACAGAACATTCCTATGCTATCTGAATCTATAATTATTTTTGTTTTTATCAATACTGGGGATTGAAATTAGGGGTGGTTTTATCACCAAGTAACTTCCCCAACTCAATTTTAATTTTCATTTTGAAATAGAGTCTTGCTATATTGCCCAGATTGGCCTGGAATTTGCCATCCTCCTGCCTCAGCCTCCTGAGTTACTGGGATTATAGATGTGCCACCACATCCAGCTAATTATTTCAAAATAAAAATTTTGGGATTTTTTAATTTTTTTAGGGTAAATAAAATTTATTTTTAACTGATCCATAAGAAGGTAAAAATTATATGTATTTATGAAGTACCATGTGATGTTTCAATACATGTATGCATTGTACACATCAAAATATATAGGGTAAATTAAATCAGGGTAAATGTATCTGTCCTCATTTACCATTTTTTTATGGTGAAAACATTTAAAATTCTTTCTTCTAGTTTTTTTTTTTTTTAAGTATATAGTATATTATCATCTATTTACCCTACACCAGAACTTCTTCTTCCTAAGGGGTTTCTTCTGATCTTAGCACCCATTGATCAACCCTTCCTCATCTCTCCCCCTCTTCTCTCCCTAGCCTCTGGCAATGAATCAGTCCACGGCTCAACTTCTATGAGATCAACTCTTTTAGATTTCATGTATGAGTGAGATCTTTCTTATCCTTCTGTGCCTGGCTCATTTCTCTTAACATAATGACCTGTAGTTCTAGCCATGTGGTCACAATAACAGGATTTCATCCTTTCTATGACTGATAGTATTCCGTTGCAAATATGTACCTTTATTTATTAGTTGATGGACATTTAGGTTGTTTCCATTTCTTGGTTATTGCAAACAGTGCAACAAACATGGCAGTGATACCGGTCTCAGAGATCAGGAACCCCGGAGAAACGCAGAGGCAAGAGAACAAAGCAAGTTTTATTTAAGAAAGCAGTACAGACAGAGAAGGGACCCCAGGGTGTCCATGGGAGAGGGTTTGTCCTGCTCTTTTATAGACTCCAGAACCCCTCTTTTAGTTATTTCCTTTTCTTTTTTGGGAGCAGAGACTTGGAGGTTAATTGTTAGCAACCCAGAGTGCCCAGGAGCATGATCATAGAGCTCAAGAGTCCATTGTTCTCTCTTGACCCCCATCGTTATTACCTACACTGACTGCCTCATCTTCGCCTCTGCCTAGGCCAGGCACGCTGCAAGCGAATTGCTTTTTGGCAAAGGAAGCAGGGGGGTGAGGTCAGCACAGTGGGCCCATTTTATAGAATTATTTTCTTAACCTCGTATTCCCACCATTCTCATCTACCTGTCTCCTTACAGCAGTACAGGTATTAAAGGATTTTTTTAAGGCAAAAAAAAAAAAAAAACATACACACACACACACACACACACACACACACACACACACAAACACACACACACACACACACACACACACACACCACAAGCAATTACTCCTATTTTACTACAACCCTGCTATGGCCTAGGTGTTTTGCGGCACTGGGGTTGGACCCCAGGCCTATGCACGCTGGGCAGGCACTCTACTACCGAGCTGTATCCCCGGCCCTGTGGCCCGGGGTTTAGAGTGACTTCCATCCACCGGGCTGTGTGGTGTAACGACACCTCCCCCAACTTCGCTTTTAGTCCATTACTTGACATTGGCCATGGTGAGAGTACCGATGCCTCAGAAATCAGCAAACACTACAAACCAGACTTCCTCTCTATACACAGGCCACTTATTAAGACTTCACCGGGCGGCGGACGTCTTGTCCGGCCTTGGGCTTGGGCGGAACCGTGGGAGCGGCGGAACCTTGGGAGCTGCGTTTCCGCAGCGCCGCACGGTTCCGCGCTAACGGAAGCCGGGAGGCCAGGAGAGAACGCTGTTCCCACCGCAGAGCGACCGCGCTGATGGGTCCGGCGCTCCCCTCGGTCCGACACGCAAACTGCGCGTGAGGAGTCGGCCGGCGGGCGAAGCGCCAGACCCGGAGTGCAGTCGCGCGCGGGCAGCGTGCCCCACCCGGGCGAGGAGCCGCGACGTCGCGGGGACGCAGGGGACGCGGGCGCGAACCTCAGGATTGTTGGCATAGAGTGAAAGGTGAAGAGGTGCCTTCGAAGCAGAGCGTTTCTGTAGGAGTGTTTGTTGCAGACTAGTACTACAGCAGGTCCATCCGCCCAGGCGGCGCCCCCTCGTGATGTGTGTGGCCCCATCTGGAAAGATAATTTGCTCCTGGAGGGAACACACTGTGAACTAAAAACTTACACGTGGGGCATTTGGGAGACAATTCTGGTTCAGTGGCAAACTTTAACCGCAGCATGAAGCATTGCAGTGTAGAGAAACGTTCACAAAGAGATGAAGACAAGACTTCATTGGTGAAGAACTGCAGAGTTCGTGAAGAACCTCACTTAATAGAGAAGCCCATTACACTTGAAGTGATGCAGAAGCTCTTCCAGGCTAGCTTGGGCTGTTGCCAACAAAAGATCATCCGCGGCAAGAGGAAGACGGTCAAGAGAACTGCAAGCAGGGAGATCCTGCACGTTGGACAAAGGCATTACAAGTGCAGTGAACGTGGGAAAGTTTTCAGCTGCAAAGATAGACTTGTCCAGTACCAGAGGATCCATAGCAGGGAAAAGCCTTATGAGTGCAGTGAGTGTGGGAAAGCCTTTAGCAGTAAAGCTATATTTGTCCAGCACCAAGGATCCACACTGGAGAAAGGCCTCATGAATGCCATAAGTATGGAAAAGTCTTGAGTAGAAAAGACAACCTTACTCAGCACAAGAGAATCCACACAGGAGAAATGCCTTGTAAGAGTGGTGAATGTGGAAAATACTTTAGCCATCATTCTAACCTAATTGTACATCAGAGTGCACAATGGATCAAGGCCTTAGAAGCGCAATGATTGTGGGAAAGTCTTCAGACACAAATCCACACTTGTTCAGCATGAAAGCATCCATACTGGAGAAAATCATGATTGTAGTGATTTTGGGAAATCCTTTGGCCACAAATATACCCTCATTAAACACCAGAGAATTCACACTGAGACATAGCCTTCTGAGTGCCTCGAATGTGGGAAATTCTTTAGTCAAAGCTCTGACTATTGCACACCAGAGGGTTCACACAGGTGAAAGACCTTTTGTGTGCAGCAAATATGGGAAAGACTTCATCAGAACCTCCCACCTTGTTCAGCATCAGAAAGTGCACACAAGAGAAAGGTCCTATGAGTGCAGTGAGTGTGGGAGGGCCTATAGATTAAGCTCCCACCTCATTCAGCACCAGACAATTCAGGCTGCAGGAAGGCTTTAGTCCTTCGGTCCACACAGCTGGATGTCAGCCTCACAGCAGGATGTGGAACACAGGGAGATACCCTGTGGTGCCAGATATTCAGGAAGTTTCAAGGGCTGTGTTGCATTTCCTGATCTTCTCAAGTTGCTGTCAAAACCCATGGCTGAACCCATCTCAACTTCTCCAGCTTAGTCCCCCAACATATTCAGGGACAGAAGGACTTGTACTCTCCCTGGTGCGCTGGGTAAGCCATGGGACACCTGAGTTCAGAGGGTCCTCGTTCCCTCTGTCTGAAGTATGGGTGTAAACATGACCCATCTTTAGCCAAGAGAACCTGAGCTGTGTTCTGCTGGTGGCTAACAGAGGTTTTCTTAATTCATGAACATCATTGATCTTACATAAAATTTGGTTTTTGGCCTTTCCCGCCGCCGGGGTCAGGAGTCAGGGGGCGGGGTTCGGGTCGCGGGGCTGAGGGAAGGGTGGGCAGGCAGGAGGCGCCAGCGCCAGACGCGAAGGAAAGAAGCTTCGATTAGCCGCCTAGAGGCCCTAGTCAGCAACGACTGAACTAGCCGAGCTGCAGCCGCCGCCGCCGCGTCCCCGTGGTGGCCGCCAAGGACCCTCATTAGGACCATGATACCTCGGAGAATGCAGATGAGTCCAACTACGACCTCCTGTTGGAGCCGATAGTTTCACGCCAATTCATGTTTCTGGTATCCAGTTTCTTCTCTGTAGGGAAAAGATCCTTTATTTTGCTCCCTGTATCAGTTCCCTTTTGGTCTTTGTTTCCTCCTCTTCAGTGGTACTTGGGTAATTCTTCGACACTCCACTGATGGCTGATGTCCTTCATGTGTCATTTGCGTTGATGTATTAACATTGCCGTGTTCTTGACCCCTGAAGCACTCGGGTCTTCCAGGCAGCCATCCTCACCCAGGATACCTGTACATAACTTCTACAGGTGCCACATGTGTGGACTTTGGTAGGAGGACAGGAGTAGAAATAAATTGGAAAAGCACTGGACGCAGCAGCCCCAGCCATAGGCTTGGATCAATACGGACACATGTGGAAGAGAAATGGGAAGCCCAAGAGCTGCCTCTGCCTGAGCGATGAAAAAGGGTGGGAGGTGCTTGAGTGGGCTCCAAGCATGGTCAAAAGTGGTTGAGGGCAGGGATGGATAGCAGATTCCACAGAGCTCGAGCAGGAGAGAGCCGGGTAGTGGGCGCCGGAACCCTTTGAGGCATGGGGAGACACATGGGAGTGATCAAGAGTGACGTCACAATGCTCACACTGAGAAGATGAACCAGGCTGGGTGTTTGCCGGAACCTGGAGCTCTGGTGAGGTCCACACACCCAAGGACCCGGCAGCCGCGAGGGGAAGAAGCAGGGCTGGGGGTCTGAGGAAGGGCAGATGCAGGGCGCGGGAGAGCGCCAGCAGGGCAGTGAGGGACTCCACGCAGCAGGAGCACCTGGAGGAGCGGTGCTGGCTGCGGCTCTCCCGGGCCAGCGGGGTGCAGGAGTGCGTCGCCAAGCACCACACGGCAGCAGGAAGCCTATGTGACTCGCCTCTGGAAACCACATTGTTCACACAGCCCGGAAGCGGCAAAGCACCGTGCTCCTGCCACACTCCTTCCCTGCAGGGGCCCTTGCAGAGCCCACCTCTGCCACCTGCCCTGTCCTGCGGAGCCCTGAGGCTCCACGTCTTCTCTTGTGAGGGCATGGCTTCAGTAAGGTTTTTAATTCGTGCCGAATTTTGATCATAATTTTCACTCATTTTGATGCTTTGCTGTCTTGTGATGGTGTTATGTAAACTTTTCCCTGGTTTTTTTTTTTTTTTTTTTTAGCTTATTTGTATAGCCCTTGTGCTGCTTCCCTTTAATGGTTAAGTTGTCTTAAAACACGTGTTTTGTTTGGTTTTGGTGCTAGAATCCAGGACCTGGTGAATGCCAGGCAAGCACTCTACCACTGAGTTGCCTCTCCAGCCCTAAAACAGCTTATTTTCTGATATCACTTCTGAAATAATATTTCCTATAATAACAATAAAATATGAGCCATGTTAAAAACTTTACCAGCATACCAATGATCCCGGTACCCTCAGAATTAAAATCAAGTTAGCACTGAAGTCCTGTGCTCCTGAGGAAATGAGAAAAAAAGCAGGACTAACTGACCTCAGGCAGTTACAGACTTCAGAGGTGAAGAACTGGTTTCTAAGTAGTGTCCTCCTAGGGCTGTGGGTATAGCTTGTCTAGCATGCACAAGGCCCTAGGCTTGATCCCCAGCAGCTCAAAAAAAAAAAAGAAAAGAAAGAAAGAAAGAAAAGAAAAAAAGTAGTCCCTCCTTAGGGGGCAAAAAAGAAAGACTGTACTAGAGAGGTGATGGGGTGATTGAGTGTGGATTTTCTCCTGCTTTCAAGTCTCTGCTGTTGAGCTCATTTATTCCCCATCTTCTAAGTTCATTGGTACAGAAGGAGACCATGGTCCTCCTTGGGAGTGGAGAAATCTCTTTCTAAATTTGTGGCTATGCCAGGGCCTGTGAACATTTTGAACTTTTTCAACTAAGAAACTCAGGAGAAACTTGATTCTAAACAGGTACTGTTTCTGAAATCCTGAAAAAAGCACACCTCTCTATCCCAGGCAGCCAAAACCACAACTAGCCCAGGGGAACTTCTGGGGTCACATGTATAGCTGCTGGCTAAAATCAAGGAGGAAGAAAGGGTGGGGTTTGGTCTTGAAGAATTTTAATTTGTACTTCTAACTCACTAAAGTGAGGGAATTTGATTTTGAATTCTAATTCATTTGTATTTAATTGACACTGGGCTTAAACTTGCAAGGGGACTTCGTCTCTGGACTTTCATAAATCTCTGGGTATGTGATAATGAGAGGATTTATATTTCTATTGTGGGCAATATTTTTAAGTTTTTATTATTAGAGTATCTTAATATTTTCACTCAATCTCATGTAGAAACTATGATATGCTACATTTGGCAATATGACAATCTGGGATGGAAAACAAAGAATTCATTTCTTTTCTTTTTTCTTTTTGGTACTGGGAATTGAACTCAGGGGTGCTTTATCACTGAGCCACATCTCCATTTTTTTTTTTTTTTATTTTGTATTTTGAGACAAGGTCTCACTAAGATGCTTAGGGCCTCACTAAATTGCTGAGACTTTCCTTAAACTTACAATCCTCCTGCCTCAGCCTCCTGAGCTGCTGGGATTACAGGTGTGCACCACCGCATGTGGAAAGAATTAATTTTCAACAGTTGGAATAGTGTTTTCTTAATAGAAGTATTTTTCTCACACATTTTTTAATCTTCAGAAGTCAAAATCTAAACTCCCACCAACAACTTCAGAATGATGCCCAGAAGAGAACTGATTGGTTGGTGGGGGAGCAGTTTTATTAAGGGGGGACAGAACTGAAAATGGCTTCTAGTTGGTTACAGACTTCAGAGCTAAGTCAGTGGACTAAAAGAACAAGAGATCCCATCGCTTATGGATGCCACCACCTATTCTCAAGTGTGTTCTCATTCTCTTCTTCTTTTCCTTCAAAAAACCAATATAATGGTTTAGTTGTAATTTCTTTTCCTCCCATTGACCTTAAGATTCATGAAATCAGGGGACATGGCTGGATTATTCATAGCTATATAGCCAGCACTGAACCGCATGCCTAATACACAGTTCTTTTAGTTTCCAGGGCTGAGCTGGCACCTGCTGTGGCTCTGCTTGAATTTTCTGCATGAATTCCTCATGCATTGCCATCTCTGTCTCAGCCTCCATCAGAACACTAACATTTGTGCCACTGAGTGGACTTCCATGCAAATCAGCTAGAACCTTTGAAAGGAACCAAGGGAACAACTTTTTCCAGAACAACCTGACACATCTTTGCTCATACAAATTGCTATGTCAACTCATTTGGACAAAATAAGATTTCCTGGTGCTACTGGAATAGAGAATTGAGGCCCTGGAGAGAAATGTGTCAAAAGAGGCAAAAATGTGTTATTCTGAATTCTTTACTTTGTCATCTTCTTTGAGGTGTTAGTCTTTAATACTTTGTGATCTTCTGTGCAATCTTACCTTTCCCAAGAGAGTTCATCTGTAGTGCAAAGATGTTCAACTTTGTTGAAAAATAAAAGAGGATTATATAATCATAGCATCCTCTACAAAAAAAATCCAAGAAACTGGAGAATGTAGGAATAAAATTCTTTTTCTCTGCTTCTGACTTTCACGAGGAGGGCTTTTTCCTAAACACACTCTACCCTCTTTAATTCTCCTTTCCCAGGTAGGTGCAGTGAATTATCTGATTGGTAAATCTGTGAAGAATAACCATTATTGCAAACTCTCAACTCTTACCTTCCTTTTGCAAGTCAGCTGCCCTCAAGAAGTTTACATTCCCTGTTTGTCCCCTACTCTCTTAGCTCCACCTCCTGAGTTAAATCTATTTAATTCTGAGATTTAGCAAGAGAACATAACCTAAAGTTACAACCTCTAATCTCACTTCTATCAAAAATAAAGATGAAGTGTTCTCTGAAAATAAAATTTTCAGAAAAATAAAAAAATTCATATAGATGTTTGGGTAAAACAAAGAAATCCCAAGGAACAAAATTAAATATTTTGAATTAAGTGAAAATACAATTAATCAAAATTTGTGGGATGCAATTAAAGCAAAGCTTCAGAGAAATTTATAGGATTTATAGTATGTATTACAAAAGAAAGAACTAAAAACCAATAATCCAGATGTCTACCTTAGGAAACCAGAGGAAGAAAAGCAAAGTCTAAATAAAAAATTAAGAAGAAAAATCAATAAAATTTAAAATGGGAAATCAGTAGAGAAAGTAAAAAAAAACAAAAGCTGACACTTTGAAAAGATTAATAAAGTCAAAAGTCTCTAGCTAAGCTAAGGAAAAGAGAAACAAGATACAAATTGCTAATATCAGAAATGAAAAAATATCATGAGAAAGCCTATGGACATTAAGAGAATAATAAATACTATGAATAACTCCACCCACAAATTCGATAATCTAGATGGAATGAACCAATTCCTAGAAAGACACAATCGCCAAAATTCTCATGAGATATAGATGATATGAATAGGGCTATATCTATTAAAGATGTTGAATCAATCATTAATAACCTTCCAAAATAGAAAACATGACATGGTTTCAAGAATGAGTTTGGAGATATTCCCTCTGCCTTTGTCTCCTGGAAGAATTATAGATACTTGGTATAATCTCTTCCTTAAATATTTGAACTCACTAATGAAACCATAAAATACTAGCAAATTTAATCCTACCATGCATAAAAAGAATTATATATACAACCAAGTGGAATTTATTCCAGATATGCAAGTCTTATACCTAATTTGAAAACCAGTGTGCTAGGCATGGTGGTGCACACCTGTAAGCCCAAGGTACTGTAGAGGCTGAGGCAGGAGGATTGCAAGTTCAAGGCCAGCCTGGACAACTTACCAAGACCCTGTCTCAAAATGGTAGGATTCTTGCCTACCATGTGTGAGATCTGGGTTCAGTACCCACCAGAAGAAAGGAAAAGGAGAAGGAGAAGATTAATTAATGTAATCCATCACATCAACAGGCTAAAGAAGAAAAAACACTTGATAATATCAATAAATAAGGAAAAAATAGTTGACAAAATCCAACAAAAACTTCACCAAAATAGGAATATAGGGAACTACATCAACTTGATACAGAACATCTACAAAAAAACCCCTACAGCTAATATCATAAGGATGCTTTCCTGTTAAGATCAGGATGAAGGCAACGCTATTCCTTATTACCACTCCTTTTCAACACTGGAAGTCCTACTAAGGCAATAAAACAGGAAAATGAAAAGTATACTGATTGGAAAGAAAGAAATAAAACCGTGCTCACAGATGCATATAGAAAAAAAAAATCCTGGACCTAATAAATGATCATAGAAGGTTACAGGATGCAAGATTAATATATGAAAGTCACTTTGATACATGCCAGCAATGAACAATTGGAATTGAAATAAAAAACACAATACCATTTATATTGGCATTCTAGACCTCATTAGAATTAAAATTTTCCTCTCTGTAAAGACACTGCCAAGGGGCTGGGGTTGTAGTTCAGTGGTAGAGCACTGCCTAGCATGTATGAGGCACTGGGCTCAATCCTGAGCACAACATAAAAACAAAGTTTAGACTCTTTAAAAAAAAAAAAAAAAAAAAGTAAAAAAGACACTGCCAAGAGAATGAAAAGACAAACCATAGGCTAGGAGGAAATATTTTCAAAAGACATATCTGATAAAGGACTGTTATCCAAAATATCAACTCCTTGGGCACACTGGTGCATGCCTGTAATCCCAGCTACCCAGGAGGCTGGTGAAGGAGGATCCCAAGTACAAGGCTGTCCTTAACAACTTAGCAAAATCCTGCCTCAAAATAAAATTTTAAAAAGGGGCTGGAAATGTAGTTCAGAAGTAGAGTACTTCCTGGTTTGATACCCAGTACCAAAATACATCACACCTCTAAAGAATTCTGAAAGCGCAACCATAAAAGAACAAACAAGCCAATTAAAAATGGACAAAAGGCCTGAATAGACACCTCATCAATGATGGCAATAAGCATATAAATGTGTGAGCAACATAATGTTCTTAGTGAATTCCCAGACTCTTGTGTATGAGAATGACCAAAATCCAAATGCTGAGGCCACTAAATGCTCGTGAGGATAAGAAGCCTAAGGAATTCTCACTCACTGCTGGTGGGAATGCAAAATGGTACAATTACTGTGGAGGACAATTTGACAGTTTCTTAAAACTATAAACATATCTTCATAATAAATAGCAGCTATCATACTCCTGGGTACTTATTCAAATGATGTAAGTATAAAACTTAAGTCCACACA